>NW_003163279.1:292798-324898 GCF_000004985.1 Naegleria gruberi
GATTTTTGCTAATTGGGCAGAGCCTTAAAAATCATTGGAGTTTTGAGATTCGAAGCTTATTGGAAGTTAAATAGTAGCTCTTTACAATTCCTGAACAATTAGGAAAGTTTCTTTTTAAAAAAAATGTTCAAAATGGATGATACGGAGAGGGATATAGGAGAACCTTCTTGTAAAAAGAAAAAATTAGAATTTTTGAGTGCTTATCATGTATTTAATAGTGATGAAATTTTGGAAATATTATCGTTCATTCCGAAGGATAATGTTAAATTTATTGTAATGAGTTGTGGGTTGGTTTCGAAACAGTGGAGGAATGTTGTTGTGGAGTATTCGAAACTAGATGTAACAATTGTAGATTACAAATTGTTGGAAGATTTGAAGGCTAGTCATCATTTAAACAATATTGAAACCTTACGAGTTGGTAAAATTGTACCAAATGATGTTTTTTATCAAGTTGCTGGCTTGATAAAACATTTGACGAAACTTGATGTTTGTAATTGCCAAATTGGAGCCGAAGGAGCTAAATGGGTTAAAAATTTTGAACAATTAACTGATCTCGACATTTATGGTAATCTAATTGGTGATGAAGGAGCTGTATTCATTAGTGAAATCAGTTGACTATTTTAAATATTGCAAAAAATTCAATAAGTGCCACTGGAGCCAAATTCATTACTCGACTGAACCAATTGACTAGCCTTAATATCGCCTGGAACTTTGAATTACAATTTGAAGGGATAAAACCAATTTGTCAAATAATGAAACAGTTGACCACTTTCGGTATTGGAAGAATTGCTGTGTTCGATGAGGGAGCAAAATTTATCAGTGAAGAAATGAAACAATTGACTAACTTGGATATCAACAGCAATATGCTAGGTTCAGAGGGAGCAAAGTACTTGAGTGGAATGGAAACTTTAAGAGTACTCAATATTGCTGCCAATGATATATTTGATGAAGGGCTAAATATATTAGTGGAATGAGTCAATTGACTGATTTGAGAGTACAGGGAAGTGAGTTAGGTTTCGAAGGTGTAAAACATATTAGTGGAATGAAACAGTTGACAAAACTTAATATTGGCTGGAATAAGATTGGATATGAGGGGTTACACTTTCTTAGTGAAATGAATCAATTAACCAGTATTTCCTTCGAAGTTGGCAAGGACGAAAGTTTGAAAATTGGTATTAAAGAGGCTAAATCATTAAGTGAAATGACCCAATTGACCTTCCTTAATATTTGTGGCCATAAATTAGACTTTGAACAAGCCAAACTCATTTCCTGCATGAAACCACTGAAAATCCTTCACATCACAAGCAACGACATTTCCACTGAAGAAGAAAAAACACTGCACGATATGAAACAGTGGGAATGTTTAAAAATTTACAAACGTTCCAAATAAATTAACAATGTCTCCCATTCATCATTCCTTACTGTTTCATCAAAATCCCTTCTTAACAATATCTTTAGATTTTTCAGAAATGAGACATTGAATGTTGATGATTTACTTCCTCCGATATTTTCAAACGTTTTTTTTGATTTTTTAAAAAAAATGAAAAGAAACTTTCCCGCCAATTCTCTCGTAGTTTTTATATTGTTGGTGGCTCTTGCTTCATCATCATTCCAACAACAAGAAACCTCTTCGGTAACAGTCTATAGTAAGAATAATTATATTCTCAATTCGGAGGACTATTTGAAAGGAGCTGCTGTTGCTAGACTTGTCGATTCTGTTCAATTGAATGGCTGGTCTCAACTCAATATTTCAACCAATGCTAATTTATTTAATGATGAAGAACAAATGTATGCTGCTGGTATGGCTGAAGGATTAGTTTCCTCCTATCAAACCTGGCAACTTCTTCAAAATCAAATTTATGATTGGAATTTCACGGAAAGTACTGGAAGTGTGAAGAGAACTCCATCATCAAATTATGTTTATCCAAAGGGAATTATTAATTTCCTTACACAAAATAATGCTTGGATGAGAAAGGAAGCTATTCAAAGAAAGGATCATTGCAAGTTTTGGTATCATGTCAATTTGATGATGACTCAATTTGATGGTCTTGTGGATGGTTTTTTGATTGGACAACAACGTGATTCTCGTATTCCTGCAAATAAGTATTTGGATTGGTTTGATTTGTTGGTTTTGCAAGGTATGTTTTTTAGTATTATTGTTAATGTTTAATAATTATTTCAATGCATTTCGCATGATAATTTTGTTATTGGATTCGGAATATTACATTGGAATATTGATGATTTTAAATTGAAATTACATGAAAATGGTTGAAATATATGGAATAGCTGCTGGTGATATGTACACACTTGTGGATGCTTTTGGAAGCTCATTGATGAAGTCTTCTCTCAAGACTCGTGCTGAAGCTTTTGCATCTGGTATTCCTTTGGAAGTTTTCCAATCTAATGCCTTCACTAGAAAGTATAAAGAAGAGCCACCATACACTGAATGTAGTGCTCTCATTAAGGTTACACCAGATTGTAAAAACATCTTTGTAGGTCACACAACCTGGAGAAGATATAACATTATTAACAAGTTCTTCAAGACTCTCACAATGCCACTCAAGTTTGTTGCTGCCAAGACTGTCAGTATGAGTTCTTCTGCCAGTTTCTTCTCCTCTAAGGAAGATTATTTGGCTATGGACTCTGGTTTGGTTGCTTTGGAAACCTCTCTCAGTACCTACAATACTTCATTGTATAAATTGCTCAAGCCAGAATCATTACTTTCATGGGTTAGAAGTGTTGTTGCCAGTAGATTGGCTTATACTTCAAAGGAATGGATTGATACCTTTGCTAAATTCTCCAGTGGTACCTAGTAAGTTTTCTCAATTCATTCACAAAAATATTTAAATGAATAGCAACAATCAATGGATGAGTTTGGATATGAAGAAATTCAAGCCAGGTACTTGTCAATTGGAAAAGGATACCTTATGGATTATTGAAGAACTTCCAGGAGGTGCCAATCAAAATGCTGACGTTTCATCAATTGTAAATTCCAATCAAGGTTATTGGCCAAGTTACAATATTCCATACTTCCCAGAAATTTACAACATGCTTGGTTATGCTGAAGCAAAGAAAAAGTTCGGAAATGAAATGGATTATAAATTGTGTCCAAGAGCTAAGATTTTCGCTAGAGAACAATCCAAGATTATCAATGATTGGAAATCATTTGGAAGAGTTTTGCAATTCAATGAATGGCAAATTGATGAATTCAGTGAAGGAGATCCAGCTAAATCAATTGCTGCTCGTTACGATTTGAGACCTACCAATGGTCAACTCAAACCAGCTGCATTTGGTGGTGCTGATACTAAATTGACCAGTTACAGACACGTCATGAATAGTGCTACTGGTAAACCTGTTACTTTCGGTATGGCTGGTCCAACTCACCAAGAACAAGCTCCATTCACATGGAATGATAATCGTTGGAATTCAATTCCACATTTGGGTCAACCAGACACTTACGATTTTGACTGGGTTCAATTCAACAATTAAAAATTGCACTCTCATACTTAGTTTAGAATTATTAAATTCTTGTTTAAATGGTTGAATTAATATTGACCTACTCAGATTCATAAAATAACCTAGTGTCCTTACAGCACAGTACAATTCCAAGAATTATTTTCAGTTTTCTGTGGTGATGGTTCTTGAATTAGTGTCCAATCTTTCAATTGTTGGAAATAGGTAAATTGCAATTGAACGAACCAAAATGGAGTAAACACATTCTTCATATCCTTTGAATTAGCCTGTACGAAGATTGATTGCCGGAATCCAAATGCCTTTTTCACAGCCTCCTTTGGGTTGACCATCTCAGTAACTTGAACATTTGAGTACAAGCCAAGAATAATGCCCAGATGTGGTTGTTTTAGAACCTCTTTAACTGCCTCAAACCATTTATCCAAATCATCAAGTGTTTCCTTTCGATTCATTGCAAAACAGATAAGAAAATTCAACCATGAAAGCCTTCCCAATTGCTTTACAACTCCAGTCGAAAGGTATCTTTCCTGTCGAGCAGTATCCCATATTTGATGTTTAAACGCTTCCTCACCTCTAAGAGGAGCAAACGCCTTGACAATAAAATCAACCATTGAGTGAGAATAATTGTCAAAGTGTCCATTGTTCATTGTCTTTGAAAAGGTTTTCTTTCCAACAAAAGCATCACCTACAAGCATGTACTTGATGGTGTTGTTGTTGGAATTTATGAGCTTGGGTTTCTCATAAGAAGGACGAAATCTAGATCGATAAAAATCCAATAAATTAAATTGACTTTCTAATACGTGCTCAACGTTTTTTGAATCTTTTTGTTCTGATGGATTAATATTACCCAATCTAAATGCCAATTGTAATAAATACATTCGAATGAAATACTTTGAATTTCCAATCAACGAAATTTTGTCCGATTCATCTTCAATATTTCCATTGGAAGAAGAAATTGAAATTTTACATCCCAACAAATTTTCATCACACCTTAAAATTTCATCCACATAAACCCAACATTTTCCCACCACTTGATAAATTGCTTGGTTAGTTCCCACTAGTGAAGCAAGCACATCAATAGGATGCAAAAATTGAATAACTGTGGTCCAAACATCTTGATTCATTTTTTTTTGATTGTAAAAATAAAAATTTACAGTAATAAGCAACAAGATTTTTATTTTGTCATGAATCATCTTGTATTAAGATGTTGATGTGATCTGGGAGAAAATAAATTGTGCAATGTGCTCATTGGGACAAATTTTAAAAGTTGTAACTAGTTAAGGAACATTGAGGGGAATGGATTAAAAACTTGTGAAGCAAGTTTTGACACTTTCTACCAACCAAGTGGGTGTTGTCCTTTAATATTAAGGACATAATTCAACTTGTCCTTTTTCTATCTAAAAAAATACAGTGGATACAATTTCTTTAGAATCATCATCCTCACCAACCCAATAAAACAAAACAACATTCCAAACTTTGGAAGTTGATCCTTCCCAAATTCAAAATGACAAAGAGAAATACTTCCCAGAACTATTTGTTGAAGATGAACAAGATGTAATCATACAAATTAGTCAAAAGTCAGATTGAAGAATTGTCTATTTTTATGTAGAATTGGACTGCTATAACATTTATATTCCATATTTGACAATTTTCCATTAAAACAATTTTTTGTAAATTCAATCAAAAAAATGCTTCGTTCCAAAATCACTTCCGTTTGCTCATCACGACAATTTATTAATTCCTTCGGCAAATCCTCATTATTTCCATCATTAAACACAAAATTACATAATTTCCATTCCTTACAAAGTAACCGAAAATCAAACTCATCCGATATTGATGCAAAATCCATCATTAAATCTATTAAAGTCCCAGAAATGGGTAATGGTATTAGATCCGCAACCATTTCCCGATGGAAGAAACATCCAGGTGATGAATGTGATGGTTCTGATGTGTTGGCTGAATTGGAGATGAAGAATTCTGATATGAAATTATTGCTCGAGTTGAGACCACCTGTTAAGGGACAAGTGAGGGAACATTTGAAGAATGTTGGAGATGAGGTGATGGTTGGAGAGAAGATTGCAACCATGGAAACGTTGGATATTGATGAGGAAAGTAGATTGAGACATGTTGTGGAGGATGCTATCATTGATGTTCATGTTTTACCTAAATAGAGATGTGGATAGAATAAATTAATGGAAAATATAGTTTAATATTAAACTATTTAATATTTACAGGTTTTAGGTTGACTATTAAAAACTTAAGGAAGTGAAATTGTTGAAATTGGAGTGTTTGGTTCACTATCGATGGATATTGAAGAATTGGAAAGATTATGGAAATTATCTTGATTGGAGGCAGTTAGGAATGTTCCAAATTGTTGGTGATTACTAGTATTGGTAGTGTTTGGTGACATTTCAATTCCTTTTGAGTTTTCCAAAGCTCTATTTGTTTTGTGTTCAAAGTTGACTGCCTTAATGGCATTCTTGACCATCCTTTTCATTTCACTGATAGGTCCAAAGAGGATACACAAACCAACAATGAAAATCCATGTAGCAATTGCCTTTCCAATTAACGAAACCACTTGAAAGTAAACTGAAACATTCGAAACTTCTCCTATAAACGAAATCAATTCCATCAAACACAAGAAAACAGCAATCAAAGCAACTAAACTCACAATGATAACAATTCTAATAATTGCCTTCTTACTAGTTTCCTTCAAATAATGTCCAGAATTTTCACTACTTTGTTTCAAATGTCTGATTAGCTGAACGGTTGTCCAAATTACATAACCCAATGAAGAAAGAACACATAGAATGAAGATAGTTGTTGTCAATGAATAGAAAAATATAAGAGCTGGTTTGATGGTTGTGTCATTGGTTGCTTGTTGAACTTTTGTTATTTGGTCAACTAGCACAGTAATGATATAACCTATAATCACCACTGAAAGAATGATAGGAATGGTAATTATCGATCCAAGAAGAATCTTGAATACCTTTTCTGAAATGTATTTCAACTTCCTGCTCGTTTGCAAACTATTTCACATTTAAAACAATTCTAATCTTAAACTAAAACTTACAATATATAACAAACAAACAAGAACTGCACCACCAACCACCAATCATTCACAGCCCATCCACAATAAATCAATGCATTAATCACTCTCACATGGAGTGGTTTCTCAGAACTGACAAAAGTCGCCACAGGAAAAGCCAACATGTTTAAGATTCGTAAAGCAAATAAAATGATCAAGATTACAACACTAGGTAACATGATAGAGAAGAGGATGATCTTGTTTTTGGAGAAGGGCCTTTTGGGTTTGATAGGAGTTGAAGAAGGATTGTTTTCGTCTGGTTTCGTTTTTTGGCTTGCTTTTGATTTGTGTTTAAAGCAGATTAGGAGGGTAAGAATGAATGGAAGGAGAATAATGAAGGATAGCATTTGAATGAAGGTTACCGAAACCTCGCCAATGATTTGCGCAGTGGACACTGTTTCGTTTAAAGAAGAAGAATTAGATGAAACAGCTTGTATTATGAACAAATCAACTAATGACGACATTTTCAAGCTTAAAGATAAAATCTAGTGGTATAGTGGAAGGACTCTGTTTTTTTTGAATGTTTCTTGCATGTTTTGGAGAATAATCTTGTTTCTGATAGAAATTGTTGGCGGATAAACAAACTCTGCGCAAATGAATGACGATTGGAAATATCCCATCTAACATCTCTCATTGTTTTGGAGAGTGAGCTACAGAATTGATGGTTTCGGTACAGATTTGTTTCGAAGGAATGTTCACGTGTGGAATATAGAAACCTATAAACGTAGCCAGTTGGAAAATGTATTCTTTTGGTGGATTAGTTTGTTTAATTGGAGTAAAACAGTGCCTTTGTTTCGACTAATACCCTTTCTATATTTACATTGTATTACATTGACAATAAAATCTGCTTGATATTAATAGTAGTGGTACTAAAAATCTTAGAAATTGAAACCATAGTAAATACATTTGCCTTACATTGCGAAATTAAACTGTTTCATTCAATCTTCGAGAAAATAGATAGAATGTTTCTTTTTCATGAAGATTTATCCAACTCTCCCAATCTTGCACTTTCTTCTACTAATTCTCGTGTGAGTTGAGTCCAATCTGCTTCAAAATGATATTCTTGAATACTTGTTGCTTCTTGAATGGTTAGGAAGAGAATTTCTTCATAAGAAATTGAGACATCCAGCTTAAACTCTCTCAAAACAGTTTTATCACTGGTTTCATTCAAATTAGGAATACAAAATTCTCCCAATAATAAATTATTCCTCGGTATGTATCTTTCACCCATGTACAATTTGAAATGGAATTGGTTTGTGGATGGGTTGACATTCTTTTGTACAGTGAACGATTTCTTGTAAGGCAGGTAAGTATTCCTATGGGCCAGAATCATCATTTTCCTATTATGTTCAATTCCAATGCTAAGTGGCAACACAACGTGTGCCCAAAAAGTATTTCTAACTCTGAACTGTTCACAAAATACGGTAGCTCCTCTTGCCTTAATGGTTTTTGGAGGAATGTTGTCGTATAAAACGAATTGATTATTTCCTTTGAAGAATTCTCGGATTGTAGATGAAAATTTTGAGATTTGACAACAAGCACCACATAAAATCAAATCACTGACAGAATGAATTGATTTTGAATTCCTTTCCAATAGAGAGTTCAGTAGGGATGTAATTTTTGAGACTACTGGTGTTACTAATTGTTCAAATTTTGGTTTGCTGAGGACTAAAGAGAAATCAACTCCATCCATCAAGGAATCTACCTGAATCAAAACATTGAGTAGATTTCTTTCGCCGTATAATTCTTCTTTGGCAAGTTTACATACCTCATAAAGTCTGGCTCTTGCCTTTGGATTTGTAAGCTGCTTTTTTGTTTTCTTTTTAAATTCTTGCACACAATAGTTAACCAATAGCTCATCAATAGAATTTCCTGAAATGGTACTATCTGAAGTGTATTCAATCAACTCGAAAATACCTTCTTCCAAATTGTATAGTGTTGCTATTGTACATGTAGATCCACAATTCAAAATTAACAAATCTCTGTCCGTCTTGTTATTGATGCTATATGCCAATCCAGCAGCTATCACATCTTTAATTGCTCGTTCCACTTTAAATCCTGCCATTTCAAAAGCACTTTTTAAAAACGTTAATTGTAAATCATTGTAAAATACTGGAACTGTAATAATATTTCGTTCGAAAAGATCTTTTCCCATATCCTTTCCCAATATTTCCACTCTCAATTTATCAAATAATTTCACCATTAGGGTAAATAGTGGAATCTCAATTGAATAATTAGTTTTCGTATCAGTAATCTTAATCTGAATCAACTTGTTTAAATTCTCTACATCGTCTTTCGATTTGATATGTACATTCTCAGTAAATATTTGACTTATTAATCTCTTCTCTCCCTCAATTTCATCATTTTCCAAAATCTTGATTTCATTCAATTGATCTTGATCCGATCCCAAACAATCAATTAATCTCTTAATATTTACAATTGTAAAATCAATATATTCCTCATCACTCTCTTCAAAACCAAACAATTCAAATCGTTTAATTTTACTCTCCATCATACAAACAATAACCGTATCAACATTAGAACCCAATCTAATAACATTCTCTCCCAAACAACCCGAGCAAATATCACTCGAAACCTTGATGAAGGAATTTCCGAAATCAATTCCGAACCAGTACCGATCCTCTCGTACAAGATTTGGCAAATAATCAGTTGCTATTATCATTTTTTTCAATTTCAATTAAAATTTAGATATTTAAAAATTAATTTAAATAATAATAATTTTAGATGAGATTTTTGAAAACAAAAAAGGAGAATAGACACTTTTTGGACAAATCAAAGATAACGATCAATTAGTTCTGCAGAAATATAGATATTCATCAAAGATATTGTTGTACCCACGAACGATATAATGAAGAACAAGAAGAATAACAACACTCAAAGATATTATATGGTACAATTTACGGAATATGTATTCAAGTAGTTCATACTACTAAAAATTACTAGACTATAGAGAGAGCGAAGTGAGAGAGTTGTTTGTTGTTTTGTTGTTGGAGAGAGAGTTTCATATGTGTATTATATAAAATTAGTGAGTCCTCTTCTTCATATGATCAACAATGAATTCATTGGCGGGAAGTATAATAAAAAAATTTACAAGAGATTGCAACCCTTCTTCTTTCCACTCTTGGTATCCTTTCCGACTGGAGTTGAAGGCTTTGACTTTCTAACTTCACGAACGAGGGCCATGAAAGCTTCATCAACGTTCAATCTTTGCTTGGCTGAGGTTTCCAAACTTGGGATGCTCAATTGCTTGGCAAATTGTTTACCTTCATCAGCACTGATGACTCTTTCAGATTCCAAATCACACTTGTTACCAACAAGAACCATTGGGACTTTATCAGCATCCTTGACTCTCAAGATTTGTTCATAGAAATCATTGATTTCTTCAAAGGTCTTTCTGTCAATGACAGAGTAAACCAACAAGAAACCATCACCAGTTCTCATGTATTGATCTCTCAAAGCCTTGTATTCTATATAATAATTTATGTATCATCATCATAATAATATTGTTGTTGCCGGTTAATAACAAAAAGTAAATATTTTCAAAAACAAACCTTCTTGACCGGCAGTATCCAAGATTTCCAAGAAACATGGCTTGTCATCAACTTTAGCGTGCTTTCTATAAGAATCTTCAATAGTTGGATCGTATTCTTCAACGAAGATGTTTTGAATGAATTGGACAGTCAAGGCACTTTTACCGACACCACCACCACCGACTAGAGAGTTGTATTAAATAATTATTCAAAGAAAGTTAGAAGAAAGCATATACGAAAGGTTGAAAGTTAACGTTAGAGAAGGTGAATATTTTGTTTTACATACCAACGGCGAGCTTGTATTCTTCCATACCAGAATTGTTTGAAGCCATTTTGTGAATATTTTTTTTAATTTGTGTTGGGTAACAAGTGACAGGCTGAATTACAGTTTTAAATGTCAAGCCATTAATCATAGTTCTCTGTTCACATTAAGATGCTCAACAAAGACAATTCTCTCAAACAAAAAGCATCAACATATGGCCATAGAACTCATGGAATCGAGTACTATCTTCCACGAACACGCATGGAAAAGAGTTCTCAATACCTTTGGAGATTTGATACTGTTGGATATGTTTTACTAATTGGGTTCTTTATGATAAATAGTACGTTATCGCTATGGTATTGAATAGTGATGGTTGTAGATGATGTCTTTACATCGATGAGGTGGGTAGTAAAAAAGATAGAATATTGGATAATGGCATGTAGATGTTGAAATTGAATATTTTTGCGAATATTGAAGTGATAACTTCAACTAGAGTTGAAGAAAAATTTACAGTGTTGAAATTTGTAGAAAATTTAAAAAAATATTTCAGCATGGAAATTTCATTTGGTTGAATGTTTCTGGTCGGAATGTTTGGCTTCATCATGATAATGTTTTAATAAATTATTTTGTTACTGAGGATGATTGTTGTAGGTAAACCCTAACTTCTCTCTTGAGTACTTTAGCTAATTGAGAGCGAGGTAAATCACCATCAAATATGTGAATAGAATTTGGTAAATCTTCCTGTGGGACCTTCTTCTCTGTGAGGAATAACATTAATTCTTCACATAGGGCCTTCTTCTTTTCCTCATCATTAACAATATCAGCCTTTCTTCCATGACGCAACGATATGGCCATAACAGCCTTCTCTTCACTCACTTGAACGTAGGCTGTTTCCTTGATGGCTGGATGATCATGAATAATTTCCTCGACAAGTCTTGGGTAGGTAGTATGAGTAGTGGAAGATGTTGTCTTGGTAGTATCATCATTATCATCATGATTGTTATTTGTAGAGATTGAAGATGCAGAACTATTAATCCTTCTCTCAATAACATCAGCCCTTCTTCCCAAGACGTACAATCGACCCTCTCTCAAGTAGCCAACATCTCCAATGTGAAGCCATCCTCCTTTGAGTGTCTTTTCCGTCATTTCCTGATTCTTAATGTATCCCTTGAATTGTGTAGGACTCTTGACGAGAATGTTACCTATTGGAGGAGGTTTGCTCTTGTCTGTCCACTCCAAAACCTTATCATCATCATCAGCAATAACAACTTGAACCTGAGGAACAACAATACCAACAGAACTCAACACTGAGCGAGGAGCCCATCTGTATTTTCCATTCTCGTCTATAGTATTGCTCTCTAAAAGGTGATTTGTTGTGGAAAGCATGGAAACTGGTGGAAGAACTTCAGCAGAGCCATATCCTTGTTGAAGAATTGGACCAAAACGAGCAAGGGCCTCTTCTAATTTTCCTACCGGCATTAATTCAGTTCCATAAATAATATTGGTGAGGGAAGAAAGATCGACCTTGTCAATATTTGGTGAATCCAACAAATCTATCAACAAGCTAGGAGTTGTGAATAGTCTAGTAACTTTGTACTTGGGAATCAACTTTAAAAATTCTTCAGCTGTAAATTCAGATGGAATAAGGAGAGCTCCTCCCGATATCAGAGTAGGGATAACCATGCCACTTCCAGCACCATTAGTAGGAATACCAACAAGAGAAACTTCATTAATTTTCTCAGGATCAATGCTTGGATCTAATTTTGACTTGTCAATTGGAGGAGAGGAAAAACTCACTGGTCCAAGCTCTACATTTCTAATAGTAAGTGTAAGACTGAGGATGAATAGACCATGATTAGCACTAAGACATTTAGGAACTGAAGTAGTACCACTAGTAAAGCCCAAACTGTACCAATCATCAGGATTGATCACATTGGATGAATATTGATAAAAGTCAGATTTTGATTTTTTGGAATTTGTAACAATATTGTTAAACTCTTCATCAATAACATCAAATGATAACAAACTAATCTGTGGAACTATTTCTTTGAGTAGTTGAGAAGATTCTTCACCAGCACGTCTATCATATAGGAAACAATAATTCCTGTCCTCTCTAATTTCAACCTTATCCATCACATGCAAGAGTAATTCCTTGCCTGCATTTCTAGGAATATTCACTAGAATAATTCCACTCTCAAAGCATGCTAACATGGCCAGGATGTACTCTGAACCTTCTGGCAGCAAGGTAAATAGATAATCACCCTTTCTCAATGATGCTTTATTTGTGAGAACTGTCAATAAGGTCAACATTCTTTCCTTCAGTTCCGAATAGGTGAGTGGTTTTATCGAAGGAGAAATGAGAGCATACTTATCGTTGGCATATCGTTTGTATGCAAATCGAAACACATCCCTCGGTATTGAAAACCTACTCATCAGCAACAAGAGGAACTGTTTTCTGAACCATGTTAAAATCGACATTTTTTTGTACTGGATCTGGATGCAAACGTATTCGACCATTCGCTTAATTGATTGATTGGAAACAAATCTCATGTTCCAGTACATGAGCAAGAATTCGATTTGGTATGCATTTTCAATACATTTTAACATTCTTTGCTGATTTGGAAAGGTTTAGATCATCATCTTAATATTGTAAACACATTGAATTCATCCATTAGAACCTTTTTTATTGTTTACAATTACTGCCAACCAATGAAAACCCATCCAAACTCTACCTTTTACCTTCCACTGCACATAATATGGAACATTGAATAATAGCGATTCAGGTTCTTCTTCATTTTCTTTTAAAATCTCCTTCCATTTCCAGAACTTTATCAGTACCAAATCATCACGAATTTAATTTCCAAAAACAAAATGACAACCTCTACTCAACCGTTCACACATGGTTCATCATCACCCTCTACATCATCAACAACTGTTTTACCCATAACAGATGTAGGAGGAGGAGGAGTTGATTCATCATCTAGGGTTGAATTGATGAAGGATGAGCATTATCAAAGAATGGAAAAGAAGGAACATGATGAAGATGGTTATAGAGTGTTCTTTGGTGATAGACAGTTGAATATGAAGCAGGTTAGGAGGGGATGGTTCGGGATGAAGAGGAAAAGATTTTCCGATAATAGTGTTTCAACTACAAAGGTATGTTCAACTCAGATGAACTATTTAATATTTATTAATAATATTTAATATTTAATATTTTTTGTAATCAATAACATGCTGTTGATTGATGGAATGGCAAATTTTGTGTGAAATTAGTACACGTGGTGGAATTTCATTGTGTTGAATTTATTTCACCAATTGAAACATTTGAGTAATTTGTACTTTCTCCTAGCTCTGATTTTTGCATTCATTCCTGGAGTGAGTCCAACAACGCCCATTACACAATTACAAATAATTTTCATTATTTTGGTGAATATGTTGAGAGAGGGAGGTGAAGATATATTGAGATATCTCAATGATAGAAAGGTCAATAGAAAGATGACGAATGTTTTGGTGGAGGATAAAGTGGTGCCAATTCACACGAGTAAGGTGAGAGTGGGGGATATTGTGAGAGTGGAATGTGATGAGACTATACCTGCTGATATGATTTTGTTGGGATCGTGTCATTGTGAGGAGGAATCAGATGGAAGAGTTTCACTTTCGTCCAATTGCAAAATTGAAACTGCCAATTTGGATGGTGAGACAAATTTAAAGACAAGATTTGGAATTTTGAATGAAACAGTTCAAATGCCATCAAATCAAACAAAAGAGAATGTAATAATCAATACCTTGTTACAAATTAAGGGAAGTGTCGATTGTGAACTTCCAAGTGAAAATTTACACAGTTTCAAAGCTAGTGCTCTACTGAAATATTCACAGAATGAATCACAATCGAGATTAATTCCCATCAATCAACAACACTTACTTTTGAAAGGAACAATCCTCAAAGCAACTGAATATGTCTATGGATTGGTGATTTATTGTGGAAAGGACACCAAAATGATGAGAAACATGCAGAAAGGAAGAGTTAAATTCACCTCTGTGAATTTTACAATGAATATCATGATTGGTATCTTGTTTGTGATCATGTGCTGTTTGTGTATTGCCTTTGCAGGAGTTTCGTCCTATTTTGAATTCACACTTGCCAAAATTTCAAGCTACACTGGTAAATCTACATTGAATGTCAGCAATGCTGCCAGTGTTGTGCTCTCCATGATGACATTCTTTATTCTTTTCAATTCGTTGATTCCAATTTCTCTATTTGTGACTTTGGAATTTGTTAGAATGTTTCAGGCATGGCTTGTGAATATGGATAATGAAATGGCAGTTTACGATGCTGATCCACATGATCCAGTATCGAGAAAGACACTCATTTCTGCATCTTCACTCTCTTCTGAGCTTTTACCTGATTTGGCAACAGTTGACATTATATTCTCAGATAAGACTGGTACTCTGACAGAAAATTCCATGATTTTCAACAAGATTTGTTTTGGAACAAACTATGTTCATGATGATAAGGTCAATAATGGTCAACTAAACACTTTGATTCAACAATCTCTTAAAGAAACAACTGATCAAGCTCAAACAAATGATTCAAAGAATGAAAATACGTTTGGAGAGGATGAATTATTCCAATCTCTGAATACCATGCTACTTCTCTCACTGTGCCACAATGTAGATGTGAGAGCTTCTGACGATTCTCAATCTTCCTCAGTGGAATTATTGGAAAATGTCGAAGAAACTCGTCCATACTATGAAGGAGCTAGTGTTGATGAAGTTGCTCTTGTGAATGGTGCTTTCAATAATGGGTTCAAGTTGAAATTTTACTCTGAAAAGAAAACCATCGTCTCCATATTTGGAATTGATTATACCTTTGAAAGATTGTGTGAAATACCCTTCACACCAGAGAGAAAGAGAATGTCAACCATTTTCAAAATTCCTAAAGAATTTCTTCAAGCTTTCCCAATTTACAGAAGGAAGACAGGACTTGAAAATGAAGAATCACTTGTCGTCTGTTTCACAAAAGGAGCAGACAGTTTTTTATTCCCATACATTGAGGAAAATCAATCGAATTCAGCACTGAAAGGTAAACTTGAACAGCATATTTTGGAGTTTGCCAAAGATGGACTCAGAACACTGTTACTGGCCTACAAGTTTATTCCAAATCAGAATATAGTTGATGAGTTTGTTATCAAGTATAATGAATTGAAATCAAAGCAAGAAGTTCAACAAGAGTTGTTAGATACATTGGAAAATGAAATGGAGAGAAATTTACAAATTTCTGGAGCTACTGGAATTGAAGATTCACTTCAGGAGAAAGTTCCAGAGACTGTCAAATTCTTCCTTGATGCTGGTCTTCAATTGTGGATGCTGACTGGAGATAAGACTGAAACGGCGATCAACATTGCAGGAATGTCTAATTTTATTGGAAAGGAAACTAGACTAATCTATCTTAATGGAGAAGAATTTAAATCAGATCAATGCATGGAACAATTACAAATCAAACAAAAAGAAATTGGAGAAGAGACGGATGTAGCTCTTGTCATTGATGGATTGGCCCTTTCCTATTGTGTCGAAAACAATGAGAAACAAGATTTATTCTTTGAAATTGTGAAAAAATGCAAGACTGTCATTTGTTGTAGAGCTACCCCAAAGCAAAAATCACTTCTTGTTGGTATTGCACAAAGGAAATTGAAAAAGAAAGGATTAGCTATAGGAGATGGTGCCAATGATGGTAAGTTTATGGTTAGAATTTGAATTTTTACAATTAATAGTTCCAATGATTCAAAAGGCAAAGATTGGTGTAGGGATTATTGGAAAGGAAGGATCTCAAGCAAAGCTCAATTCTGATTTTGCCATTCCAAGATTCCACATGTTGAGAAAATTATTGGCTGTTCATGGAAGATACTCATTTAAGAGATGTGCCAAACACATCTTTTATAGTTTCTACAAGAATATCAGCGTCACTTGTTTGCAGATCTATTTCACCTTCTATACCATGTATTCAGGTCAGACACTTGTGGATGCCAATAACCTTTCGTGGTGGAATTTATTCTTTACCATTCTCAATACGTTCATTTATGGTTGGTTCGATAAGGATATTCGTGAATCAAAATTATTGGATGAAAAACTTGGACCTAAACTGTATGCCAGTTTAAAGAAGGAGAATATCTTTAATCTCTACATGTTTACAAGATGGATTGGATCTGGTATTGTTCACTCATTGATAATTTTCATGGTGGTGATTTATGGAACTGAGGGTTCCATTTTCGGCAATGGACAAGATTCAGATAGTTTGTGGCTTAAATCTGTGTTGGCAACTTCATGCATGATTTGTGTTGTGAATTTTAAGTGTTATTTGGAGATGGAAGACTTTACAATTATTAATCATGTATGCATGTTCCTTTCGTTTGTGATTTTCTATGGATACAATATTTTGCTAACAGCTTATCCAAAAACTATTGGAGTAGTAATGACTGACACTTATTTATTTGGAGCTTGGGATGGTGGAATACGATCTGCTATCTTCTGGTTTGTCCACATCTTTGGTATTGTTGTTCCATTGAGTTTGGATCTTGCTGGTCATGGTTTTAAAGTGCTTTTTTGGCCTGATGAATATCAGAAAGTGAAATTGATGAAACTTCCAGAACCAAAAGTGTAATTACATCAATAAACATGATTGGTTATCCTCATTTGTTGCTGTAACAATATCTGATTTTCCAAATCCCGTATTATTTTCCATAATTGTTGAAGATGTTTCCTCTTCTACATCAGTTTGTTCCAACAATTCTTTTTGAAGAACAGCTGTTGAATATAGGCCACCAACAACCGACTTGTATAGTTCGGTATTCTTCCTTGATTTTGATAATGTCCTATCAAATGCACTCCAAAATGTTACATCCTGCCCTTCATGGTGTGAAAACTTGATAGAGCCAACCATAATTTGATTTGATTTGTAAAATCTAAATGTGTAGATGAGTGAAAGAACATCCTTCGTCTTGAACATGTGATCGATAGTAAGAGTTCCAACAATAACTTCACCATGATTCGGTAACCTATTGAAAAACCCTTGTCTGTATGCCATATCCATAAAATCAGCCTTCTCCCTCAAATATTCCAATATCTTGTCAGATATTATTTTGAAATCCAATCCAAATAATAGATATTTCTTGTTGGAAATTTCAGGGACATATTTGGTTTTTTGATTGTTTTGGAAAATACTAGTTAATGCAGAATCATTAATTTTGTAATTGTCCATTTCAATTGGATGTGAGATGAGACTTTTGATTTCAATCCATAATTTGTGCATTTGTTTAGCCCAGCTTGGATGAATGCTGAAATTCTGTGTAATAATAGGAACATTATCCATATTTAAAAACTCTAACTTTTTCAGATTGGAAATATCCAGAGAAGACAATTCACAGGTCTCTCTTGTGGTACTATTCTGATTAAAGACGAATCTATTACACCCTGCTAAATCTAAAAGGATGAGATTTTCCAAATCTTCTATACACTGTACGTTCAAAACTCTTTGTTGTGGAACAGATTTTAAAACGAATACTTCCAACTTTTTCAAGTCAACAATAGATAGACAATCAAAATTTCCATCAATGTTTGGGAATTTCAAATATTTCAAATTTTTAAAGCTCTCAAACTTGGGATAGGAGTTAAAAGTGCTATCTTCACATATGATAGACTCTGCATTGTTGCCAAGATTTTTGAAAAATTGTTCTGTGCTGTGAATGGCAGATTGAGAGATATGGATTTGTTTCACTTTGGAGCAACATGCCCACACATTAGGTTCAAATGGTATAGATGGTATAACTATTCCGCAAAGAGTCAAACTTTGGAGAGAAGGAGCTACAAGTTTTGAGATAATTGACATGTTATGGGTTGAAGTCATTTTAAAGCTTTCAAGTTTTGAAAATATGTTAGGAATGATGAACAAGTTAGACTCTTGGCGCTCTTCAATAATGGTAAGGTTTCTGCATGATTCTATGTTAAAATGAATATTTTCAGATGGGAGTTTCACTCGGGCACTCTTGTTAAAAATACATGTTAGAGAAAGGTTGATTAATGTATCGTTCAGCTTGCAAAGCCACTCCAATTGGCTCCACATGCTCATATTAATTATTGTAAAATTCAATCGTGTAATTTTCGTAAAATTAACAAGATACTCCAACATTTGAATCAGAGTGTTGACAGATGTTTCAATATTAGGAGAATACGTAGAATCGGTAATGTTCGAAATGTCAAAGCATAGAGACAATTCTTGGAGATTGCATCGAGGTTGGAATGTTGTTGAGGTTAGCATGTTTGGATTTATGCTCTGAAATCCTGTAAATAGTGAATTGAGAAGAAATACATCTTGTGGAGTCTTGATGGCCAAGCTACATCTGAAAGATTCGAGAAGCAGGTTCTCTCTTATTTCATTTCTTGAACAAAGAATATTCTTACAATAACTCAGTACATCCCCAATTGTTATACTATTACAATGAGTTCCCAAGTCAAGATCGAGATGTTTCAAGGTCCACTGTCCAGCATGATGATCGTTGGAAGAAAACTTCTTGATCATATCCAAAAACAATTTAGCAATTTCAGTGTTTGATGTTAGTTTCAATTTTAATCCTTCCAATATGTTGAAAAGTCCAATTCCATAATTTTCCAAAGTGAATAATTTTGAAATAGTTGAAAATATTGGAGAGTCCGCTTCAATGTCCTTATAAATCGTGAGTGAGGATTCAAATTCCATGTATTTTACATTTTTTGTGTTTGCCTGCAAGAAGATTGTCAACATTTTACAAATACAATTATCGAATACTTGTTTGAAATTTTCATCCCCAATCACATCGCACAGCACATGAATAAATTCAACTCTCTGGTCATAATGTTTCATGTTACTTGAAATGATTTTTCTAGTTGATGTTAAACCTTGCACTTCAGGAGTGAGATTCCACGTATTTCTCCAAGATTTGAATGCACCTTGCTTTGATTTAAAATAGGGTTCAAAAACACTCAATGTTGATAAATTTGATGACTTTTTCTCCTCCGATATTGGTAAGAATTGTTCAATAATTTCCTTACTATTTGGAGCAATTAAAAGACCTTCATGAACAGTCCTATAAAACTCTCTATTCGTCAATGCTGCTCTCTTGATCAATGTCCAACTATCGAGAAAGGAAAAGATCATTCTGAGAACATAATTATGTTGTTGTTCATTCGATAAATCTCTTCTATCGCAACCCATTAATAATTTACCAAATGGTTGTTCTTGTCTCTTCATCGATGATGAATATTTACATTCTTTGTATGATGATGGAAGACTTTTCATCTTGTTTTTTTCCGTTAGTTATTCGTTAATAATAATATCAGCTATCGGATGAATATTGTTGTATTCCATAGACTTCACTATCCAATTTACCAAAATCATGATATGAAACTCTATGCAACGGTGGCAATGATGTAATCATGACGTCATTGATTTGTCTCTAATTTTTTCTAAAATAAAAAAAATAAAACAACAAAGCCTTATGATGATAAAATGTTAAAAGATATGATGATTTGATTGAGAAAAACGATCCGAATGTTGTGCGATTACATACATTTGATCTGTATTAATTTAAGGGTTTATTTTGTCATTGTCAATAGTATCCTCCTCTTGATTTTCTGCTTGTTGAGATTCATCATTTCCAAGCATTTGCTTTAGAGCTAAATTCTTGTAAATACCATTCTCAATATTAAGTAATTGTTGATGAGTTCCCATTTCTCTAATAACTCCTTTTGTCAAAACACAAATAACATCAGAATTGATGACAGTTGTCAAACGGTGAGCTATGCAAATGGTTGTTCTGTTTTTCATCAAATTTTCTAAAGCTTGTTGGACTAATCTTTCAGATTCAGTATCTAGAGCAGATGTTGCTTCATCCAATAGCAAAATCTTTGGATTTTGTAACAAAGCTCTCGCAATTGCAACTAATTAACAAGATTACAAAAAATTTGAAAACTAAATTCAACTTACTTCTTTGTTTTTGACCTCCTGAAAGAGAAACTCCCTTCTCACCCAACATGGTATCATAACCATCATGTAAATCCATAATAAATTGATGTGCATTGGCCAACTTGGCAGCTTGTTCAATTTCTTCTTGTGAAACATTCTCAACTCCAATAGCATAGGCTATATTGTATCTGATTGACTTGGAAAAGAGAACTGGTTCCTGTTCGACAATTCCAATTTGTTTGTGAAGGAAAATAGGATCCAAATCAGTCAAATCTTCACCGTCCAAGAAAATTCTTCCTTGTTGAGGAGAATAGAAGCGTTCCAATAGACCAACCACAGTTGACTTACCAGAACCTGATGGTCCTACTAAAGCAACTGTTTGTCCTTGTTTGATTTTCAATGAGAAATCTGTCAAAACTTGTTGTTGAGGACGAGAAGGATAAGTGAAACAAACTTTCTCAAAATCAATATTTCCTCTTATTTGGTCAACTGGAATTTGCTTTCCTCCGCTGATAGGAATTGCAGGTTTTCTCAATATAACCTTCAAAAGATGTGTTTCACTAACGTATGACTTCATTAATTGAGGAAAGAAAGTAGCCGATCTAATCAATGAAATGCAACCAATAAGCATCATTCCAAAAACTTGAAACAATGAAGCCAAACTAGTCAATCCTAAAACAGCTTGATGTCCCGAATACCAAAATGTCAAAGCAACAGTTCCCCAAACAACAACTGCAGCAAATCCAAAGGCAACTCCATGAACTGTGCTTCTAATAAAACCAACCTTATTCAACTCTTTCAATTCAATGCCATATCTAGTCAACTCTGTCTTTTCACCTGCCATTGAGCGAATAGTTCTGAGACAAGTTGTAATTTCATTGGCAACTCCAGCACTTGTTCTTGTTAACAAGGTCATCTTCTTAATGAGATGGGTGGAAATAATGGACATGGTTGTGTGTGATATTAATGTGAGTGGAATGGTTGATATGAATAATAATGTCATTTTCCAATCACAAACAAGTGATAAAATTAAACCAACAATGAATTGCATGATTTCTTGCATGAAAATGTTGAATTCATTGGTAAAGACATCTTGAATTTTGGGAATATCTTCAGTGAGACAACTCATAAGGGAACCAATCTTTCTGATTTCGAAAAAGTGTACTTCTTGTTGAATGAGTGCTGACATGTATGCTTCTCTCAAACTAATCATATTCGAAACATGTATATTAGAAAGAGTTTTTTCATACTATGATACTTACCTTGTGCCAATTCTAACATTAGCCCAATTTTGAAAAAGTTGTTGAATTAAAAAACCAACTCCACCACAAAAAGCAATAATGGTCAACTTGACACAAACTTGATCTACACTTTCGCCTAACATTTCTTGATTACTATTGGCATTAGTAAATGTCTTGATTAAATCTCCAAGAACATAATTCACAATAACTGGAATCACACCATAGCCAGTTGATCCAACAGTTCCAATCAATAGAATAATCCAATTGAAACCAATAATTTGAAATATTTTCAAATGAGAAAACAAATTAATCTTTGGTTCTCTTTGGTCTTGAATTTCAGTTTTGTTTTTGTCAACAGCAATACTTTTAACCATTTTTTTTTTCTTTAATCTTCTCATTTTCGAATAAGTTTATCTTGTTTAAATAGAAATATTACAAGAGCTGCATCTTAATTGACTTAGTGCGTTCACACGGACACGATATAAATGGTAAAATTTTGGTAATGTATGGGGTCCGTGCAGAGTTTCTTCAAATTTGATAGATTAGTCCGTCATTATCCAATGAAACTCACTTGTTTCTTTCTTGAGGAGAATTACAGAGTTCACCATCGTTGATAAACAAAAGTCTTGTAATGTTTCGTCTACAGTTCATTTACAAACAATTGCACCGTTTGAAAAGTCCGTTGCTCTCCCGTCATGATTTGATGGAATTCCAAAGGAAGTTTTCAAAGTATGTGCATGAAAATATATTTGGACAATTTATTTTTTTAGCTTTACAAATGACAAATCTTTTTTGAACTTTAAAACCAAATCATTGCTCTGGTTCAGTTTCAATATCAAAATCAAAAAAATGAATCGGTTCATTTCGTATTTGTTTCTTCTGGCTATTCTATTTGTTTTTTATAAGCCAGTTCAATGTCAAACTATTGCAGTGATCAACAATTCATTGCAAGTTTATAATGGCGACAATGTTACCATTACAACAACCAATTTACAGTCAACTGTCAATGGAATTGTTGAACCACGTGTCATTTACACAGTTACTTCAGTTACCAATGCTCGTTTCCTCCGTTATAACACTACCTTTGGTTTCTATCTCGATACCAACACTTTCTCTGTTGCCGATGTCACTAACGGACTTATTTTATTCTCCCATTTTGGTAATCAAGAACTCCCAACTTTTACCTTAAATGTCTATGATCCATTTTACAATATTAGTACAACTGCTATTGGAAATATTGAATTCACAGCCTTCAGAAGAGGAACCATTGGTGCTCCACGTCCAGGTTTCTTTGCCAGTGTCGATCCAACTACCTTAATTGTCACACTCCGTATCAGAATGTATTTAAGAGTTTTCTCACCACCAGAAGTCAAATTCAACATTGGACTTTCTGCATTGACAGCTTGTCAACAAACTGATTTAATTAGAGATGGATTTGTTTACAATGCAGGAACTTCCACTTACTGGTATAGTGATTATGTCCTTTCATTGCCATTGTCAAGTTACTTGTCAAATCCAAATGTTCAACAAATTTCAACTGGAGGTGTCATTGATTTGGTTGCATTGATGTATGCTGAATACATGATTACTACTTACACACCATTGCCATCTACTTCAACTGGTGGTGATGTTTATGTTGCTCCACCAATTTCTGGAACTTGTTACAAAGTCATTTATCAACAACGTTATATTTTGACATTGGTTCTTCAAGTGACACGTGTCAGTTTTAATACTACTGGTGGAATTACCACTGGAGGTAATAACTGTACTGCTTATATACAACCAAAGAGAATTTTCGTTAATGATTTGGGTAAATTGGAAATTAGAATGATTGTTTGGACACTTTTGGCACCACCTGTCACATCATGGACAGTTACTGGACCATATTTCTTTAATGTTACTGATGCCATATTCACTGGTACTGCAAATGGTTATTATCAATATACAATTGTAATGCAGTCAAATGTCATTAATGGACCAATCGACTTTTATGGTGATTATGTACTGACCTACTTATCCCCTGATGGATCTGGTTGTACAATTTCATATTCTTTACAATATGTGGTTCCTTACCCTGTCATTACTCAAGTTTTACAATATAATACCACAGCTCAAACTTATGGAAATGCTGCCTTGACAATTGCTCAAACTCAATTCGCGGCAACTGACACTATCTATGTCAGAGTTGATGTTCCAGGTGCTCCTAGCGTTCCTTACATGACCATTTCCCCATACAATGTCATTATGTGTTGTTTCCTCGATTTCACAACCATTCCTGTCAATGTCGACTGTCGTAACGCTTCCAACTCTGATTTCAGTACTCAAATCTATATCAATGGAGTTCCTCAAAGCACTGGTGGTTTAAATGCTGCTACCCTTCCTCCTCCATCCACTTCCAGTTATGGTTTCCAATTCGATCTCCCATTTGCAATCAGAGATGGTCTCGATAGAAGATGTTTCCTAACCATCGAGTCTGCCTATTTACCTACAAATACTACCACTGTTAGAAGTCTATTCAAGGAAGAAAATGTAGAAACTAGAAGTTTGGCAGCTAATCCTGTGGCTAATACCGTTGTTTCACTTACTTATCGTTTGTTTGATATCGTTCCAAAGTCAACTAAGGGAGGTGCTGGAGCAGGTGGTGTTGTCAGTGGAGCATTCTCAATTGTCAGAGGAGGTGGAAATATGTGGATTCTTTCCTTGACTCTAGTATTGATCAAGTTATTCATCTTGTAATCAATTTACACATAATTTTCCTTTCACACAAATCACAAATTTAAATAAACGCATCATTTTCAATTTGTAATTTTTATGGTTGTGGAGATTCTCCCGTGTCTTACTACAGAACGGGAGAAGAGTATCCGCTTAATACTGCTGACAAACCAAAATAGAAAATATTCAACACCGATACTTTTAATAAAATTGAATTTTCCAATTATATTTTCTTGTGTTATTTGGCTGATGAAGTTATTGATTCACTCCTTCAAGAGTAATTCAAAAATTATCAAACTCATTGTGAATATTTAAATAATAAAATTCTTGTTTTTTCTTTTAATTTCATTTCTTTCACCTTAAATCGAACAATTAACCTTATTTCCTTAAACATCATTAAGATCAAATTGAATTTCAAAGATAACTAACTTTTTCAACATCCACACATTATAGTGATCACACTCATATCAATTAATCCGTATTTTTAATAAACAATCAATTGAAGAAACCTAAGATCGTGAAAATCTTTCTTACGATTTATTTGAAGAGAGAGAAGAAAGAGAAATATGGAAAATGAAATCATGATCCATTACATAGTTGTTTGTTACTCCAAGATTACAAAAGATTATCAAGAGTTTGGTTGAAGTTTCTAGACAACAATTTAAATATGCTATAAGAGAACCTTGCTCATCTCCTGCTACTGGTCTTCAATTTGTTCATCAAAAGGAAGTTAAGGATGTTATGAATGTTGCGCCTTTAATTATGATAAATTTGTTTATTCTTATTGAATTACTGCATTTTACCAATTATCACCACAAGAACATTTTCCGTTTTCAAAATGATGAAAACGTGAAGCATCTCTTACAATAATTTTGCAGTTTCTGACTTTTGAGATATACTTTGTAGCATTATGGCAATCTCCACAAACTCTCAAATTGTTAGCAATTCTAATAGTGGAACCTTTTGGTTGGTGAATAAAAGCATAGGCCATGGCCAATTTTTCTGAATGGCGACACAATAAATTCTTTTTCTCGTCGTCTGTAAATGTTCCGTGTTTAGTAACCCACCTTAAATCAGGCTCATAGCCAGCATCAATCATTTCCTGAGTTAGTTTCATTAACTCTTCTTCTATTTGTTTAATTTCAGGGTGGTTTTTGTCGTTACTAACAAAACTATATGTTTTTCCATTGATTTCAATAGTTGTTACTCCCGGAATCTTCTTTGCATTTTCTGATTTCATTTCTTTTTTGAGAAGTTCTACCTCAAGGTCCTCACCAAAGTACGAATAAATATTCGCTAGCAGGATATAATTGGACGAATCAGTTTTGTCTATTTCCTTTAAAATAGCAAAAGCCTTCCTTGCTCTCTCCAAATCATTATACTTTCTACATCCTCCTAAATAAGTACTCCACAATATTAATTCTTTGCTGTCACCAATTATTTTTTCTGCTTCTTCAAATAATCCAGAACGAACTAAACCATCCACCAAACAAGCTGTGTGCTTTATGGTTGGTTCGATATGATACTTGCTTGGCAGTTCTCTATAGAGATTAATGGATTTCTCAGGCATCATGTTGTGGCTGTATGCAGAAAGCATGTGAAGAAGAGTTTCTTCATTCGGTTCGAAGCCTTGCTCTATCATCTTGTCGAATATTACTTCTGCCTGTTTGGCTCTCCCATTTTGAGCACATGTTGCGAGTACTACGTTCCATGTAATGATTGAAATTGGGTATTCTCTTCGCAATAAATCTACAAATAACTCAAAGGTTTTCTCTATTTCTCCCATTTTACCATAAAAGTTTAGGATAGTATTGTGTAGTTCAATTTCCTGAAAATGATATTTTTCAGCAATTTGATGTATTTCAATACCTTGCTTCAAAGATATACCATCAGAATATAAAGAAAGCATTGATATCAGTGAAATATAATCAAAATTTTTCAATCTTAACATTTCTTCAAAAGTTTCTTTTGCCCTATCATAGATTTTGAAAACAGAGTAGAATTTAAGTATAGAATTACGCAATTCCAAACCACATTCAAAAAGTGGTGGCAGTAGTGCAATAATTTCTTCTCCTTCTTTTTTCAGCAATTTGTTTGTACACTCATTTAGCATTACAATAAATGAAACTTCGGAAGTCTGTTTAGTTGACATCATGTTGTAAAAGAGAGAGAAGGCTTCTGATATTCTCTCATCTTTGAAGAGGATTTTTAGTATCGTATTACACATTGGAGTATCGGGATTCTTGAAAGAGTAGAAGGTCTCAATAGATCTCTCAACCTCCCCTAAGTTTGCGTAAAATGAAATTACAGAGTTCATAACAATAGGATCTTTGCATTGGTTTTGTTCTATTAAACCACATATTTCCTTTCCTCTCTCAAATAGGTTGTTAGAAATACAAGCATTCAGCATAATAACGAATGTGCTATTTGATGGCTCGGCAAGTCTACGAAAATTTTCAAAAGCAAGATCAATTTTACCGCTTGAAAGAAGAGCTTGTAAGTAACAATTCCAAGTTATTATATTCTTTTGAGGAGAATTAGTAAACAACTCAATAGCTGTTTCATATTGCCCACATGTGGAATAAAAACTAATTAAACAAGTAATTAAAGTGATATCGTTAAGCAAATGTGGAAACAGTTCAACAATAATTCGGTGAATAGATTTTCCTCCTTCTAAATATTTGATTTTAGAGCAAGATTTGATGAGCGTTGTAAACAAAATAGCATCAGGAGAAACACTCATTTCCAACAAGATGTTCTTCACATCTTGCAAGCGATAATTCTCTATCAATTTTTCGGTTACTTTTGTTATATCTATTATTGTTGGTGCTTCCATTTGGTTGAATAGTCTAATTACCATTTCTAGATTTCCAGAAGTACAATACGAATTGAGCAAACAAGACTTGTTCTTTTCGCTCAATGGCACCAAATTGTTGTCCAGTGTTTCGTACCAAAACTGTGCCTTTTTTTTGAATTTGGGACTTGTGGTCATAGCGTTCAAGATCATGTTCCACAATGTCGGAGAAATTCTTTTAAATTCGTTTGGTGCAAGTGTGGAGAGGATTTGATTAACTTCTTCTAAATATTCATCTTGAATCCATTTCTCTTGATTAGTTCGCTTGCTAGCAAAATACATGGACGTTAGAGTATTAACTGAACGTTTTGAAGAAACCCTCTCAAATATTCTTTTACAATCATAAAAGTTAATTTCCTTCTTGTTCAACAAGAAGACAGCGTCAAAATCATTAGGGTTTTTAAAATATTCTTGTAGTGCTGCGGTGGGGTTTTTTGGGTCAAATAAGTCTT
The DNA here is from genome assembly GCF_000004985.1 of Naegleria gruberi. Lineage (NCBI taxonomy): Eukaryota > Heterolobosea > Eutetramitea > Acrasida > Naegleriidae > Naegleria > Naegleria gruberi. The sequence continues at coordinate 320,424 of NW_003163279.1, forward strand.
TCACCTTTCCTAACTTTTTTAATGAGGTTGCAAAGTGGCGAAGTGTGAACATTTTTTTGATGAAGAACCCCACCATTGGAAGATCCTAACATATTTTGAAAATGTTTGTGAAATTATTATCTTGGGGTTTCCTGATAGTAATTAGTCTGGTTGGCATGATTGTGCTGTGTTGCTTTTCAGCAATTTATACATTCATCTTGCCAATCAATGATCTCAAAACCTCTCTTCCATTTCAATGTGAAGATTCACTCTCTACGATGGTGACATTCTCTGTTACTTTATTCAGAATTCTATTCATGTTTGTAATACCACCACAATACTTATACATCAGATCAATAGTACACATGATTCTCTCATTGGTTGTGGCTGTTGTGCAAATTTATACATTATCCTATTTCAGAAGATTTGAGAATACTATCCATTTTGCAAGTACACTTTGCTCAGTTGGTGCTAGCATTGGAGTGTTGGTATCATCATTGGTGAATTCTAAAATGGAAGACATGATGGGAATTGCAATGTTTTTCGGAATAGTTCTTGGATTGTCACTTATCTTCTCCATTATTGGTGTATTGATTGGAGAAATTTACACTAGATCAATCATGAGAAGAATACGGTCAATAATGAAATCTCCATCTGCTGTTGTTGGCCATATGGCTAGTAGGAATTCCTATTCTCGACAAGACTCTTATTCTACAGAGAAAGAATCGGCCGAAATCTATCTTTCATTAGAAAATTCTCTAAGACAACTGAAATTGTTTTTGAGATTTTGCTCTTCCGCACAAGATATTGAATTGGTGGTTTCATTTATTAAGGGAATTTCCACAAAGAAACAGTTTAATGATCCCAAGTTGATAACAACTTCAGCCATAATGATCGGACACAGATGGAATGATACAAATAGGTATAATTTTTCAGTTTATCTATTAAAGAAAGCCTCTCGTTTAGGAGGAAATTATTGGGAAACTCTCAATATGCATTATAGAGTGAAACAATTTGAAAGAGATCAAAGTAATTTGTCATTTCAAGGTCGGTACACATTAGAGATTAAGAATGCAATTTCTATTCTTGAAAAGAAACAAGAGGAGCTCAAAATTGCTCATAAAGCATTCTGGAAAGAGCTTACTATTGAAAGGCCAAATACATCAAAGCTAGCCAATTTAAACTCTCTTTCAGCAAAATTAACTAGGCATTGTGATGAAAATTTCGGAATCTTGATGAAGAATTTCCCACATGATAAAACTGTTATACGGCACTATGCTAAATATGTGGAATCCATCAAGTTGGACAAAAACTTATCAAGTCAACTGTTTGAAGAAGCGACAGTTCTAGAAGATAAGGAATCAAATCATTACAAACAACCAAACTTGAAACGAAATTTAAGGTCAAGTTTGAGAATCTACCCTGTTGATAGAAAGGCCTTCAGAGAAGATGATGATGAAATTCTCACAAACAAACAAGATTTTGAAGGAATAGAAAATCTCTCAGAGAACAAAAAGGAAGAAGCTTTGCGAAATGCTCTCAGCTCTCCTTACCAATCCAAAATAAGAACAATTGCTTATGCTTTCATGTTCTCCTTATGTATTGCTACGGTGGTTGTTTGTTTTGCATTAACTAATTATTATCAAACATTATTATCAAAATATCCTCTTATTAAGGATTCATGTTATATCCAGAGTACTTATGGTGGTTTATTTAGAAATTTGAGAATGGCTCAGATAGTTTGGGAGTTTTATGATGATTTAAAAACTCCATTTCCATTGGTTAATACAACAGAATACGATAATATACAATTGTTCAACAGCACCTTTATGGAAAAGATTGAACTAAAGAGAGAAGCGTTAAGAAAGTTGGAGGAGAACTCCAATTCAGGCGTATTTACACCTGGAATGTTTACTGATTTTACAATAGAAGATAAGCTTATCAATATTCCACTCCCTAACGATACAGGAATAAGGAAAGAGTTTACTAACATTTTTAAAAGATATGCTTCTTCAAGAGAAGTAAACTCCGTCATTTTGGAACACATTGAAAATTCAGTTATGAATGGAAAGATGAAATTTTATGAAGTTGTAACGAGGTAAGAAGAATTCAAATTTATAATATTAATATTGTAGTTATGAGTTTATGTATATTTATCAAAATAGAAGAACAGGAGCTGATGCTTTCTTAGCATTTTGTAAATCGATGCAAGTTAGCCAAAAGACCTTTATCGATGAAACTAGAAATCTCTTACTCAATATTGTTATTGGCATTGGTATTTCTGTACTGGGAATTTTTTTGACATTCTTAATAATATCAAGAATTGAAATGGAGATATTTTCTATTGTACTCTCCATGTTCAAAAAATTGCCAAAAGACATTCCTGGTTTCATTTATCAGGATTTGGAAAAGCAATCCAAACATGATGAGATGAAAAAATTTGACAAACAGTTAATGCCTAATGAAAAGAATAAGACCTTAATTGTTGGATTAATCATATGCGTCTTGATAATAGTTTCCATCGTTTTGTTTTATTATGAATTTTCAGATAATACTGACAAAGCAGAGCAATGTTCAACATTGATTTAGCCAGTTACATGGTGAGAGTTTCTAATAGAATGACTCAAAGATTGAATGAAATATTTTCATATAAGGTACTACCTCTTGGAAAAGCTGTTAATCATCCAGCTGTTGTCACTAGTGCACTTGCTGATCAATACAGATTAGAAAATAGAGATCACGTGCAAATATTACATTCAAGTTACAATCAAATAGTATATGGATCAAATAATACTGACAAGCTAATAGGAATTTTTGATGAAATAGATGAAATGTTAATTGGTTCAAATTGTAATACTACTGAGCACATGAATAATTGTACAAGCCTCATTGATTTAATCACGTTTTTCTGTGTTAAAGCTGCAGAAGCCACAGAGAACTTATTCAATCCTCTAAATGCTAAGAAAACCATTGAAAAATTTTATGATGTTTTGTATCTTTACAACTTGAATGACTTTGTTACAACTAGAATCAATCACTTTTTAGATTTGATAGTAAAATATACTGAAAGCCCAAATAGAACTCTCTCAATAATTGTATTATGCATAACTATAATTTCTATGCTAGTACTGGGATGGTACTTCTATAGATGCATAACAGAGTTTGACAATGAGATGACTATCCTTAGATCCTTCCTTGCATATGTCCCATCAGAGTGGATAGAATCTAATGAAGAGTTTAAAAACTTTGTATTTTACAAAACTATTCCCATGTGGAATTTCAAGAAATCAAATTCTGCAGTTAAAGGTTCAGATGCAGTTAGTAATATTCTACAATCAATGATTGATGGAGCTTTCATAGCAAATGAAAAATCAGAAATCCTATTATTCAACAATGCAGCTCAAAAGATGTTCTCCAAGAACCCGTCTGAAGTTATGGGATTACCTATGCAACATTTGTTTGACTCATCTCATGAAACTGCGTTGAAACAATTCATAGATAACAGAAACAAGTATTTGGAATCACAAGGAGGTGAGCTATATGAAGTAGATTGTGTAAGAAAAAATCAAACAAGATTCCCAGCTTCCCTCAATCTGTTTGTTACCAGGAATGAGGATAAAAAGACAATTATTGTTGGATTTTTCAAAGATATAACTATGGAGAAGAAACAGAATAATCTTCTCAATGAAGAAAAGAAGAATTCAGATATATTACTTAGGAATATCCTTCCAGAAGCAGTTGCCATCAAATTGAAATCAGGCGAAACTGAAATTGCAGAAAAATTCCAAGATATTACTTGTTTCTTTTCGGATATCTGTACACAAACTCCCTCCGCTTTTTTAACGGGATCCCAACTTTGATGACCCACAACAGAATAGTTACTTAGTGATTCATCATAATTTAACTTGTATGGTGTGCGCCTATATGTTAACTATCATCAGAATTGTTTTCAGCAGTTTATGTGTAGTAGGTCGATTGAAAACCTCAATTGAGTGAAAACATATATGAAAATTTCAAAATCCAATAAAACCAGAACCAGTATATGCCAAGCTCCAAATATCGAGATATGTACTCAAAACATCTTGAAATATAACCACAATCATTGGTTTGTTGATATTTATTGTCTGGACAAAGATATGCAGGGTTAAAGTTGAGCTATTTTTCAAACTCAACTCAGTTGAAGTGGAACTGAAATGGAAGGTTGTTTCGGACTGAGTACCAAATAAGCAAATAAAGTCAAACAACAAATATTTAAAAAATTTAAGTTTTATTATTGTTTCTACAACCAAAACAATATTGGTTGTAGTTGTATGTTCAGGAACACAATATTCACCAATGGGAATGTCTTCCTCCTCCATGAGAACCATAACAGGTCATTCAAAGAGAACTGTGATGAGAGCAGAAGTGGCAACAACCATGTGAACGGAAGATAGCTTCCTGTATTGCTTGCAAGTCTTATCTGGTAGTGTGGTGGGGCATGATGAAGAGAAAGGACC
>NW_003163279.1:324948-325753 GCF_000004985.1 Naegleria gruberi
ACAGAGATTTATCATTTGGAAAAGATTAAAACAATTGGGGATGCGTAAGTTGTCTTTTAACAAATTGAGTTCACTAACTGCAATACAAAGATATTTTTGTGTGGGAGGTCTTCATAATTATCCTCAATCAGATCACCCAGAACGTTCTCTTCGTTTCTCCATTGATACTCTCTCTGTAATTCACAAATATAACGAAGAAAACAATAAGAAGGTCAATATTAGAATTGGTTTAAATACTGGAAGTGTTATTGCTGGAGTTTTGGGTAAGAAAAAGTTTGCTTACGTAAGTTGAACTTCCTTTCAATATTATTGATTTCAACAAACAGGATTTATGGGGAGATACTATTAATTTTGCCTCAAGAATGGAATCAACTTCATTACCTGGAAGAATTCATATTTCCAGATCTACCTATGAAAGAGTTTATGATTTAGGAATGGAATTTGAAGAAAGAATGGTGGAAGTGAAAGGAAAAGGACTATGTAAAACATATCTTTTGAAGGATAAGTATCATGTCAATCCAATTGATACTGAAGTTATTGAAGCAACAAAGTTTGATGAGGAAATGAATGAAATCACTGAAGGTACATCATTGGTTGGTGATGGATTGGTCAGGCATACAGGTGAATAAAGAAATAACTTTAGGGATTATACTTTGTTCCAAAGAAACCCAAATTTTGATCTCACTCTTTCTGTACTAATTCCATCTCTAATATCCTCAAATGATGAGCAGCAGAACATGTTGGAAATAATTTCTGACAGTGTTGTGAATAGGACTAATTTATCAACACTAGCTGATATGTTGGA
>NW_003163279.1:325803-330902 GCF_000004985.1 Naegleria gruberi
TTGAAGCAACAAAAGTTTGATGAGGAAATGAATGAAATCACTGAAGGTACATCATTGGTTGGTGATGGATTGGTCAGGCATACAGGTGAATGAAGAAATAACTAATAATATTCGATTCATTGATTTAGAGAATTGAGATTATGTAGTAGATATGTGAAAAATCTAATAGAAAAAAAATGAAACGAGTAAATTCTTCTAATGATGAAGATTCTTCACCTCCAAACAAAATAACTAAATTTTGTGAACAAGTGGAAAGTTTATCCTGTTTAGAAATTGCAACTCTGATTAAACATTGCCACAAGGTTCGCGGAAGAATAATTCTTGATTTATTATCGAATATTCCGGACGAAATTATTCTTCATATTTTAATGTATTTGGATCCATTGGAAAGAATTGCACAAGGACCACGAAATTGTTGTAAAACTTGGAATGGGAGTATTCACAATTTAACTGTTTTGTGGAAACTTGCATTGGAACATTTAAAAATTGAAAATGATGAATTGGATGAGGATGATATTGAATTTTTAAAGATTAGATCCCTAAATAGACAACCAAAAGCAGTACAGTTTGATTATTGTTCTGATGATGAATCTTACAACTTTTCGAAAAAAGATCTCGTTCACCATTCAAAAGATTTCAATATCATTACCAAAAACCCACGTATAGAAACTTCAAATAACAAAACTTACCACAATATTAGGGAATATATTTCGCATTACTATTTGGATACTGAGTTGATTGAGGGATTATACTTTGTTCCAAAGAAACCCAAATTCTTTAAATTTGAAATTTCAGCAAGTGGCAATTCTCGTTGGACTGAATATTCAACTGATGATCCAACAACGTATGATTTTGATCTCACTCTTTCTGTACTAATTCCATCTCTAATATCCTCAAATGATGAGCAGCAGAACATGTTGGAAATAATTTCTGACAGTGTTGTGAATAGGTATCCTCAATATTCACAACACTAGCTGAATATGTTGGAGAATCCAATAATGGTGTTAGATGGTTTACTAAATGGTTATCAAATTTTGGTTTTTTACCAGATGATTTCGATGCAGAGAGTGAATTGGAGGGTTTAGTTGATGATGTGAGTGAAGAGGAAGATGACGAATAAATTTATGATTTATTTTCACTGATTAAAGCATCATTAAGAATGCAGCCAAAATTGAAATAATCAACAAGGAACAATTAATCATGAAAGATCCTGAAACAGTGGCAAAATTGACTGGTGGTAATGAAATGGTAACCTTTTCAATCACATTTCCTGAAGCATCTGCAGTTGAAATACTTCCAAATGAAGCTGAAGTGGAGGCAGTATCTGGATTTTTAACAGAACCTAAAGCAATAGAAACCTTTCCAACAGAAACTTGAGAGCTCACAGCTCCTGAGATGGTGTTGCCATTGACATTAACATTACTAATAGTAATTTCACTTCCACTAGCATCTGTAACAGTAATTGTTGAAGCCATAATTGCTCTCTTTTGAACAATTGAGACAACATATCCATTTGGTAAACTGAGGGTAATTGAGCCACCCTTTGGAATTGGACTAGCAATCTTGACAACAATTGTAATGGATCCAACACCTCCTGGAACTCTATTAGAACCACCTGATGAACCAGCAGTAGTAGAAACTTCAATAGAGACAGCAGAAGATTCTTGAGCAGCAGTTGAGCCACTAGCTGGAATGACAGCAGTCAAATAGGCGGTATAAGTTGTCACTGGTGAGAGACCAGATGAAAGAACATAGCTAGTACCAGAAATAGATGAAACTGAAGCAACTTGAGTTCCAACAGCATCTCTAATTACCAAAGAATAAGTTATTGAGCTTGCGGCAGTTACTGAAGCAGTCCATGAGAAAGTGGCACCTGCAGCAGTGACATCTGAAACCTTCAAGGCAGTTGGTGGAGCAACAGAACTTGGTGAAGGACCATCATATGCAAACAATCCCTTCAAGGTAATAGTTCCAGCAGAAATGGAATAAGAAGCATCAGCCCAATTCTTGGCAGTATTAGAAACTGTATTGACATTTGGGAAACAAATCTTGAAATCATTTGTGGACTTTTTGGTTCTTCCCATAGAATAATCCATAGCATCTCCAATTTGTCTATAGAATGTTTCATTATTATTATTGACACATCCAGCATTACTATTACCCAAGAAGAGAATATCCAACAAGTTGGCGTTGAGATTATTATCACTCAATGGATTAGTACACTTAATGTTATCTCCACAATCAGCATCTGATGAACATGTTTGAGCATTCAATAATTGCTTACAGAGATTACCTTCACAGAAGAGGTAGAAGTTTGGAATGCCTTCTGGATTGTTTGTACAACGAGAGGTGTGGACGTGGATTTTAATTTGACTGTCCAATAATGAGAAGAGATTAGTATAGGTGAATCTACAACCTTTGGTTTCGTAATCTGAATAGGTACAAGTGGATGGCATTTGAACGTTCAAAGTACTCAATGAAAGGAGTGAAATAATTCTTTGCATTGGTGAAATAGTCCAAGAACCAGCAGAGAAAGTATTAGAATTGGAAGAAAGTAAAGCCAACCAAGCTTTAGCATTGTAAGGTTGAACCAAAACTCTTCTCAATTCACTTGTCCATCCATTATTGCATGAAAAGATGGAATTAACAACAGTTTCGTTTCGATTGTGGTAGATCCGTAATTAATATTTGGTGAGTAAATTGTCATCAAATTTGGACCAAATTGCAAAACTCCATTACAATCATATTTCAACATGAGAGTATACTTGTTTGTATCATAAGATGGGAACAATGGATCAACAGGAACTGAGATTGAGGCAGTTCTCTTTTCAGAAGCAACAATATTTGAACCATCAGCTAAAATACCATCCCATGAAGAGACACTTGACAAGGAAATGGTACATGTACGATTATATGTTGTGGTATTACAACTTGGACCAATATAATCATAATAACACATACAGACACCTTCAGTGGAGGTGGTAGCAGCATCTTCAAAGTTTGGAGTGGCAAAAACACAAGAACCATGTCCAGAACAGACATCTGGGCTAGTAGCAGCAATACCATTACAAGTGACAGGTTTTTCACAGAGCTCACCAGTAAATTTGGTTCCAGTACATTGACATTTACCAACAACACCTGAGGATGCGACACATACACCACCATTTTGACAACTAGGACAACTGACTGAATATTCACATTGAGCTCCAGTATATCCTTTAGTACATGAACAATAACTCAATGGATTATAAGCAATAGTGTGACAAGAACCACGTCCATTACAAACTGATGGATTAGTAGAATTGTAAGAACCACACATAATTGCTTGAGAACACAAAGAACCAGCATAACCATAATTACATTTACAGACACCAATGTTACCAGCAACGAGGGAACAATAACCATTTCCACTACAAACAGAGGCAGATGTGGAATCAACACCACCACAATAATAAACAGAATCTTGGACTGATGAAACAGTTCTCTTTGCTTGTGGAATGGCAATTTCAGTAACAACAGAAGTAGGAGCAGCAACATCAGCACTCATTGGAACTACAGCAGTTTGTTGAGTCTCTTGAGATTCGGATAAAGTTCTGGAAACTACCTTTGCAGTACAAGTAGCTTGTACATTAGCTCCAGGACTCAAAATTGGTGCCAACTTTGGACCACACATCTTGATTGAAGTATAGGTCTTTGTTGAAGTTTGACTCCAATGATTGGCCAACATTGTCTTCATCAATGAATCAATTAATTGTTCTGGAGATTTACAAGTTTGGAATTGATTATAAATTCCAGCAAAAAAGAAACCAAAACCAAATTGGAAATTTGAGCCATATCCAGCATTATTTGGAACATCCCAACAAGTTAAACTATTTCCACCACAATCAGAATCTTGTTGACAAGGATAACCAATCTTATCACAATCATCACCTTTACAATGAATTGCAATATATGGTAAACGTTGTGGAATTGAAAAAGTTGCACGATTTCCACTTGTTTCAGATGGACAAGAAGCCAAAGCAACTTGAATTTGAGTACTTCCAAGAGCAAGTGAGAATAAACATGGAGAACCATTCGAAACATCATTCAAATTACAACTTGAAATTTGTGCGAAATATTTAGAATTGGACATTTGCATCCAATTATTAGGAGCATCAGATTGTGCAGGACATGAAGTATCAAGAGCAGCTCTTCCCTTCATGGAATTCCATAAAAATCCTTCGACACCTGGAACATATTGTCTTTGGAAGTTTCGTTCAGTAATTGATGGACAACGACATTGATTAACTCTTAATCTTGCTTGTTCGATGGCATAATTAGTAGCAGAATAGGCCAAACCAATGTTAATGTTGGATTCTAGAAGAGATCCTTTCAAAAGACGCATGTAACCATTGCCTGATTAGTGACAGATGCAAATTAATATAAAAATATTAAACATGACATGTTAATAAAAATTAAAGTCTACCAAAACCTACATGAGAGTGAAATAATTTCACGTTGATGAGATGAACACACCAATGTCACCACAAGAATGACAAATGTCAAGCAATGTAATAATTTCATTTTTTTTGTGAATGTTTAAACTCTTCAGCAACTTGGTTACAAGAAACGTGAAGGGCATCAACAGTTAAAAATCACCGAAAACCTATTTTCATGAAGATGGTGGAAACCATTTTTGGTCTTTTAAGTTTCTTCTTGTTTTTAACTTGCCTTTTTAAAGTTTACAATAAAGCGACAACGGCTAAACTAAACTAAAGTGGAAAGCATGGATGAGATTTTGGTCTCTGTGTTTAAATGAAAGGTGCATACCACAGTGTGTTGTTGAAGCATTCAGGTTCATCCTTCCACATGATTGTTGACACTGAAAAAATGATGTTGACACTTCCTGCTAAATATCCAATAATTAGTTTTTGTGTTTGTTTGGTGATTTTGTTGGCGAGTTGTGGATTGAGTGTTTGGAAATTAAAAATTGATTCGGATCCTTTTAAACTTTTAACACATTCACATTCGAATGCCAAGTTGAAACGAGACGAAATGAATTTATTGTTTCCTAAATATAATATATGAGAGCAGTGAGCATATTTAAGGGATCCTCTAGA
>NW_003163279.1:331933-333397 GCF_000004985.1 Naegleria gruberi
ACCTCTTGACTATTCCTTTATTGATTTGTTCCTTGTCAACTGTGGTCAGCATTCTGCCTCTTGCATTTCATGATATCAAGATTGTGAAAAAGTACTTTTTCGATATTATTATTTTAGGACAAGGTATTTTATTGTTTAACGTATTGGTAATATTCCCTGCAATATTATCATTAATTGAAAAGTTGAGATCTAGGAAAATTCCAGCTCTTTAATTCTACCAAACTCTTTCCTATTTTACCCACTAAAATCTAAACCTACCAATAAAACAAATTTGAATCACCAAAGCCATGTCGAGTATTGCATGATAAAATAATTTTCCCTTTTCCTTAACTTTCACGAAATAATTGCTACGGTACATCAACAATAATACTGTTAACAATTTATACTTCAAGATGATTGGTTAGTGTCAGCAATCGCAAGTCACATATATTTGGTAAAACGTTGTTTTAGGTTTTCATTTGTGTACAATAAATTATTACAAAAATGTGAACAGAGCTTATTGTTAACTACGATTTGTCACTAATCCCTAGACAAATTCTGTTTCAGTAATTTGTGAATTAAATATCGTTAGTATTGCTTGTAAAGAATAGACGGTGGGCAGTACCATGTATTCGTTGTTCCAACTAGAGTCGAGCCAATTTTATTAATATTTTAATATTATTTATTCTTCTGATGATATTTCGTCGCCACTTTATTCATCACTTCCACTTTGTGGATTCTGATGCATCATCTTCCTCATATTCTGATCCGCTGGTAGTATCGTCTTGGTAAATTCTTGGAAAGCTTTTGGAGTTTATGGTTTGATGGTTGGTATTTCATCATCAACAGGATTTCCTCTTTTTGTTGCCAATTTCTTGGTTTCTTTGTTGTTGGAGATTTAGATGTAAGAAGAAGATTCCAGTCAAAGAAACTTCCTGATGATGGGTTGTTGTATTAATTTTCTAACCAACTGCCATGTTGTTCAGTTGCTTCCAAATACCAGCTTGTGATTGGACATTGTGGCCAGTAGACAAAACCTAGTAAAGAAGTTCCATAAACTTCATTCTCCAAACAAGTGATTTTGTTGCAATTTGCCAAAGATGCAGTGATAAGAAGAAACTGGTTAGCGAAGGATTATTATTTAAGGTGATGTGTTTCAGAGAAACCTAATCAATTAAATTTATTCTCGTAGCGCCTCTAATAATGAAATTGAATATAACAGAAATTGGTGACAATTCTACACAACAAGATGAATCAACCATATAAACATTGACCTTCAATTGAAAGATAAGACAAGTGTTTCATATCACGAATGACTGACTCTCCTTCAATCTGAATTTCATTTTCTGAAATATCTAGGTGTGTTAATTTATCCATTCTACTGATTGAGATGGCACCAGCATTACTAATAAAACAATCTTGGATATAAAGTTCATTCAATTGTTTCATTTCACTAATCATCCTTGCTCCTTCATCACCAATACT
>NW_003163279.1:333447-337367 GCF_000004985.1 Naegleria gruberi
GGATGAATTCACTCATCACACATATTTTAGTAATTTGGCAAGCTTTGTTATTTCAAAGCAAGTTTCGAATAATATGACAGCTGCCAGAATTGTTTTTTCGAATAAGAATTTTTTGAATTCAGAAGTGACAGCTGTCATTGAAAAGCAAAATTTGGAATTTATGAAAAAATTGTCCATTGATTATCCAGAGACAGGACTGAAACCAACCAAGAACTCATTCATTGTGAATGACATGGATTTAATATTCGAATCATTTGCCAGTGATCCATTCAATGTTGGTATTATTTGTACACTTGCCATTCTGTCAGTTGCCATTGTCTCTGTTTTTGTAACATCAATTTTTGAGATTCCAATTCTGAAAAATGGAAAGCTTTCTCTTTTCATTAATATTTTAATTTGCTCCATCATTACTTGTTTTTTAACTTTGATAACTTTAATTGAACTAGTTGCTGGATTGAGATTATTAAGAATTCCTATTAATGGATTATCAATTATGAATTTCACACTTCAAATTGGATTATTTTCAGAATATCTATTCCAGATTACAAAGGCATTTATTCTAACAAAGAGTGTAAAGAAGGCATATACACTCTTGACTATTCCTTTATTGATTTGTTCCTTGTCAACTGTGGTCAGCATTCTGCCTCTTGCATTTCATGATATCAAGATTGTGAAAAAGTACTTTTTCGATATTATTATTTTAGGACAAGGTATTTTATTGTTTAACGTATTGGTAATATTCCCTGCAATATTATCATTAATTGAAAAGTTGAGATCTAGGAAAATTCCAGCTCTTTAATTCTACCCTCTCTGGATAATTCTCAAGATAATCTAGTCAATGTTAATATCAAAATCTTCGTGAAATTGCTACGGTTCATCAACAATAATACTGTTAACAATTTATACAATGTTTCAAGATGATTGGTTAGTGTCAGCAATCGCAAGTCACATATATTTGGTAAAACGTTGTTTTAGGTTTTCGTTTGTGTACAATAAATTATTACAAAAATGTGAACAGAGCTTATTGTTGCCTTGTTAACTACCATTTGTCACTAATCCCTAGACAAATTCCATTTCAGTAATTTGTGAATTAAATATCGTTAGTATTGCTTGTTGTAAGAAGTTCATTCTCCAAACAAGTGATTTTGTTGCAATTCGCCAAAGATGCAGTGATAAGAAGAAACTGGTAAGCGAAGGATTATTATTTAAGGTGATGTGTTTCAGAGAAACCTAAATTTATTCTCGTAGCGCCTCTAATAATGAAATTGAATATAACAGAAATTGGTGGCAATTCTACACAACAAGATGAATCAACCATATAAACATTGACTTTCAATTGAAAGATAAGACAAGTGTTTCATATCACGAATGACTGACTCCACTTCAATCTGAATTTCATTTTCTGAAATATCTAGGTGTGTTAATTTATCCATTCTACTGATTGAGATGGCACCAGTCGAACTCGACTTTAAATGATTTTTCGATCCTTCAAAAAAAATACACAAGTTGTTTATTCGTCTGACATATCAGCATCAGTGTCAGTAGATTCACCATCCGAACAATAGTGACTACTAAAGTCTTGGTCATCAACACTTTCAACATCACTACCATCACTTAGGATTATCATTTTGTATTTAAGGAATTTAACAGCTGAAGGTTATCTATACGGATTCTATATATCAGATTTTGATCATTTTTTGCCAGTTTTTATGATTTTACATATTTTAGTTTGTTATCTCAATATATATATATATTTCAAATGTAAACCCCACTTATTAATTAGTAGCTTAATTCTTTATAGTTATAAATGGAGAAAAACCTAAATTATTGATCAATAGGAGTTGCTTAATGACTACTAAAACATAAAAATTGTTCAAGATGAATAGAAACATTATCAGACTCCTATCAAGTTCTGTTGGTATTCTGTTAAAATACCTTTTACTACTTAAACACAAAGAAGAACAATTCTTGGAGTTTTTTTGAAACTTTCTTGATTGCTCTCCTTTTATGAGAAGAAGTTTGGGTAACCTAATATATATTTTCATGTATTTAACATGGCTAAAAAAAATACAATAAATTTCAATTTCTGCAGGCAAACCAACCTATTTACTGAGGGTGTTGAAGGCTTACCTTTACAGGAAGTTTGTACAACATGATTTATTGTTCTCTCCTAAAAAACCTGTAATGGGATGTTTGAAAATCGTTGACAAGAACATTTGTACGTTTTTAATTATTGATAGAGAATGCTTACCAAGATGTAAGTAGTACATGTTGAACAGTATTCAAAACAATACAACTGAGTGCATTGTGATTGTAGCCGGAAAGATTTTTCCTCTGGTCTTCTTTCCAGGAAAGAGTTTTGCTGAAAAGTGTTTCCTGGAAATTCCAGTAAACAATATTGATTCATCCTTATTTGAGTTGTTTTATTACCATAATGGCAAAAGTGACTGTATGTGAAGCGTCCACCTTAATTTGTAATTTTTTGTTCTGAAGTAGCAAACCAATGACGGAAAATATTAGGAAAAGACATCATGTACTAATTTACTATTTTATTTGATGAAATCAAGTGGAGAATACATAAAACAGATGTTGCTACAAGAAAACACAATGCTAATAATAAAAATATAATTTTATTTAATTATTGAAATAATTCAAGGTGGAAAATCAGCAAGATTTACGACCTTGAAAATTTACCTTGTTGGAAAATTCACCATTTGTGAATTTTATTGATGGTGTGATGATGATGACCATTAAGATATTTGCCTTAATGATCGGAAGTGGACCCGACTTCAAAAAAAATAAGCAAGAAGCTTTTGGCTAAGGCAGCTTCAGGATTAATTAACAAATTGAAAGCAATTGAAAACTTCCCGAAGCAAGGTTTTATTTACCACACAAGGATTATCTTGACAAGTTCAATGATAAGCAAATTGAAACTCTACCAGATACCATGTTCAATATTTTAGAAAAGGAAACATGTCTGGTCATGATGGACACACATCATCGATTCAAACAATCTCTTGCTTTCCAACGTGAAATGAAAATTGACAAGATTAAGGTTGACAAATTGAAAAAGAAGAATGAATTTTAAGTTATTGCATATATGAATAGATTGTCTCTTCTAACAAAGTACTTCTGAAACTGTTCAATTACAACAAATCACGTTTCGATTTTTAAGAATACTCACGTTAATTACGAAATAAAAAAGAAGATTAGAATAACTTGCAGTTTATTTGAAGTAAAAAATGTCAGAAACACCAATAGCGCAGGAAACTTGTGAACCAATGCCAATAAATCTTGACAATGAAGAAGAAGAATCCAACGAAACTTCAACTACTAGTAGCCCAATAACAAGTAACTCCTTCCAACAGTTGTTGGCAAAGACTATGGACCTTCCTTGGTTGAGTTTGATTACTTATCTTGGAATTCCGTTTCTAATGTTCTTATTCCCAGCACATTTCTTCCTGTTCTATGTTAGAGTTCATACTGCAGATTATGTCAATGAAACATGTCTTCCTAATTGGCTGCTTATCACCTTAATATGCTTAACTCCTGTGGTAACTCTTATCTTGTTGGTTCTTGAAATTGTGATGGTTATCTATTTTCCCTATATAATTGTGATTTTCTTGATTATTGGAGGAATACTGTTTTTATACAATGAATTTTTCAGTATTGTCGTTTTAGTAATAGTGTGCACTCTATTGATGAAATAAATTTCCTCAGTGCTTCTTTTATACCTTACTCAACAAATAAAGACATTTAATTTGATTACAGCGATTACTGGGTTTTTTTCAATCACCCCTTAAAAATCGTAGTTGTTAAAAGTGAATGCCCTTCAAAAACAAGGTTTTCTTCTCTTTACTGTGTTTTTAGTGCCCCTATTATATAATTTTTTAATTCTTCTGATTTTGAAAAAACGTAAA
>NW_003163279.1:339154-341197 GCF_000004985.1 Naegleria gruberi
AGATATTTTTAGAAATAAAACCTATAGCGCTGTTAGCTCAGCGGTTGTATAATGGCAATGTTCACTAATGGACGTGCGATCGATTCTCGGTCATTTTACTCATTTTTTGTCTTTAATAAGGTTTTTTTTTTGTTTACCCTAAAGATACAGAGCCATGAATATGAAACTTTCTCAGATTGTTCTCCTCATCTAGGGAAGTGTATTCATACTTGATACTTGTATGATATATTGTAAATTGACTGAGATGGAGTATATTCTATATATTGAAATGTGACATTTTGAAAGATTGTTATTATTATCATATTGAATTCAATTCTAACACTATAAAATTGATACCAGATGTATAATAGTGTGATTAAACGTAATTTGTAAAGTTACAGGATGATTGTATTTACTTTCATTGAGATGGAGTGTTCACTAAGATATATTAAGTGTTGACATTGAACATTTACTGATTAATTTTATGAAAATAGTTTGAAATATTTCTAAACTATTGTAGATGTATTTAATTGATGCGTAAACCATGTGGTATCAATTAAAGACTGATTGTACATATAATGAGTGAGTTGGAGTATAATCTATGACATCATGTCAAATTTCTATAGTAAATTGATAGAGTTGATATCTCACCATCTACTTAACCAATATTCATGAAATTGATATCATATGCTAATTAGAGTGTCTACATATCATGATATTAATTTCAGTGAAAATGGAGTTGTTGCTATATTTCAGATTTCCAGCCATTCCATTGAATTACCACCATGTACTATCTACGGATGCATTTCTTGAAATGAAATTATATAATTTGAAGAAAGTCCACTTTGTTTGAGATGTGGAACTCGATATTATCATTTATTTTGAGATTAGTAATTTTTCCTATAGTATCATCCTTAATTGTCTTAATTGACCAAATTAGGTCAAGGAGAGATTTCAAAACATAAAATAAATTATATTTTCGAGATTTACTAATGATTTCCAATCGATTGATATGTATTTTGTTGATTGAGGATTTGGTTCTCTATATTCAAGATTTCCTCCTAATCTTCCAAGTCAACCTTGATATTTCACCCTTTACCTTACTGAAAGATGGAATATTCACCAAAATGTCTGAAAACTAAACCACATACATTATTTGAGATGTATAACACGATGGTAGAGTTGAATAGAGTGGTCATTTTCCAGATTTTCATCCGTGTTACTCAGTTGACTAGATGGTATGATAGAGTTGAAATCATGAACATGAAAGTGAAAATAAACTTAATATTCTATCTCTACTCATCGAATGGAGCATTTTCATGTATATATTGTTGATTGAAGTGATATATTTGATAGAGTTGGTCTGACTTGTCTTTCTCTAAAGTCAACCATAATATATCAACATTTACCTTCCCATGGTACCATTTCTGATTTTTATGATAAGAAAATGAATTCTATATCAGGGTTTGGGGTGGGGTTGGTTAGGATTCAGAGTTGATTTATTTGGGTTATTTAAGAGATTACTTGGTGGGGTTTGGGTTTGGGTTTGGGTTTGGGTTTGGGTTTGGGTTTGGGTTGGGTTTGGGTTTGGGTTTGGGTTTGGGTTTGGGTTTGGGTTTGGGTTTGGGTTTGGGTTTGGGTTTGGGTTTGGGTTTGGGTTTGGGTTTGGGTTTGGTTTGGTTTGGTTTGGGTTTGGGTTTGGGTTTGGGTTTGGGTTTGGGTTTGGGTTTGGGTTTGGGTTTGGGTTTGGGTTTGGGTTTGGGTTTGGGTTTGGGTTTGGGTTTGGGTTTGGGTTTGGGTTTGGGTTGGGTTTGGGTTTGGGTTTGGGTTTGGGTTTGGGTTTGGGTTTGGGTTTGGGTTTGGGTTTGGGTTTGGGTTTGGGTTTGGGTTTGGGTTTGGGTTTTGGTTTGGTTTTGGTTTTGGGTTTGGGTTTGGGTTTGGGTTTGGGTTTGGGTCTGGGTTTGGGTTTGGGTTTGGGTTTGGGTTTGGGTTTGGGTTTGGGTTTGGGTTTGGGTTTGGGTTTGGGTTTGGGTTTGGGTTTGGGTTTGGGTTTGGGTTTGGGTT
>NW_003163279.1:341247-342059 GCF_000004985.1 Naegleria gruberi
CTTTTTCAAGTTATCCTTTTCATACCTAGTTGACCATGTATGAGTGAAGGAAGAAATCTTTAAATATGAAAGTCAAAATAAATTTGATATTCGATGTTTACTCATCAAATGGAACATTTTCATGTCAGGATTCAATATGTTTTGATGAGAAACTCAAAAGTTATAGTTGACCTATTGTACCTCACAATATCCCTTTTCACTTGATACTTTTATACCTACTGACATGAACTTTTGAAATTTTATATGAAAGTGATTATGAATGTTGTTAACGATGATATAGACTATATAATCTCATTAAAGGATTTTGAAATTATCATTCTTCCTATAGTTGTATATTTGAAATTTTAATCTGATATTATTTACAAAGTCAATATTTTATAAATTGAAAAACTAAATATACCACGTTGTTCTACTCATCATTTCCTATCGAATGATATAAAATTTAATGATATTTGAATAAGTTTATAATTTTGGGCTAGGGTTTGAACGTTGGGTTTAGAAGAATTCTATTTTTAGTTCTGGGTTTGGGTTTGGGTTTGGGTTTGGGTTTGGGTTTGGGTTTGGGTTTGGGTTTGGGTTTGGGTTTGGGTTTGGGTTTGGGTTTGGGTTTGGGTTTGGGTTTGGGTTTGGGTTTGGGTTTGGGTTTGGGTTTGGGTTTGGGTTTGGGTTTGGGTTTGGGTTTGGGTTTGGGTTTGGGTTTGGGTTTGGGTTTGGGTTTGGGTTTGGGTTTGGGTTTGGGTTTGGGTTTGGGTTTGGGTTTGGGTTTGGGTTTGGGTTTGGGCTTGGGTTTGGGTTTGGGTTTGGGTTTGGGT
>NW_003163278.1:0-1090 GCF_000004985.1 Naegleria gruberi
AACCCAAACCCAAACCCAAACCCAAACCCAAACCCAAACCCAAACCCAAACCCAAACCCAAACCCAAAACCCAAACCCAAACCCAAACCCAAACCCAAACCCAAACCCAAACCCAAACCCAAACCCAAACCCAAACCCAAACCCAAACCCAAACCCAAACCCAACCCAAACCCAAACCCAAACCCAAACCCAAACCCAAACCCAAACCCAACCCAAACCCAAACCCAAACCCAAACCCAAACCCAAACCCAAACCCAAACCCAAACCCAAACCCAAACCCAAACCCAAACCCAAACCCAAACCCAAACCCAAACCCAAACCCAAACCCAAACCCAAACCCAAACCCAAACCCAAACCCAAACCCAAACCCAAACCCAAACCCAAACCCAAACCCAAACCCAAACCCAAACCCAAACCCAAACCCAAACCCAAACCCAAACCCAAACCCAACTTTGAAATTTTCAACTTTGTCAACCCAAGGTAGGTTCAACCCATAGGGTCACTTTAGGACTCAACTATCTCGGGAACGGCGAATTAAAAAAATTAGTATTTTCTATCATTTCTTTCAAAACTCATATAGATTGATATTTGAGTGAATCATAACCCGGAACGTTCTCGTCGCAGAGATAATAGATATACTAGGAATTTTTGAGTTGACCATTTTTGATTATCTCAATAACTACTGGGAGTTTTTTCACGTGTATTACAGAATAGATAGATAAATGTATATAGTAATACATATATAAGAACTGGATAGCCAATATTAGCCGTTCGTTTTATGTGATTAGGTTTTCGCCATACCCAAACCCAAACCCAAACCTTCAAACCCTAGCCCAAAATTATAAACTTATTCAAATATCATTAAATTTTATATCATTCGATCGGAAATGATGAGTAGAACAACGTAGTATATTTAGTTTTTCAATTTATAAAATATTAACTTTGTAAATAATGTCAGATTAAAATTTGTAAAATGATACCATAGGAAGAAAGTTAATTTCAAAATCCTTTAATGAGATTATATAGTGTATATCACCATTAACAACATCTATAATCACTCTCATATCAAATTTCAATAGTTCATGTCTGT
>NW_003163278.1:1140-2007 GCF_000004985.1 Naegleria gruberi
AGTTTTACAGACCGCTTCAAGATATCGACGTTTAATTTGAAATATTTCAACTTTCACCACTATTTGTGTTAATTTAGATCTCAACTAACAAACATGAAGTTGCAAATGGGTGGATAAGATCCACCGGTTGTGTGTTAGATTGGAATCTTTTCAAAGTCCATTGGTTTCTAGTCATTCAATTCAACCAACAATTAAAAAATGTGTCAACAACAACCTTCTCAATCTAATGATGCAAAATGGAAGACAATTATTGATGGACTAGTGAATGGAAGCTTAACGTATGTTATTGAAAAATTACAGTCAACTTATTAAATAATTAATTCACTTCATTAGATTTGAACAATTTATAGAATTGACAGAACATGTAAATAGTGCAGAGGAGAGGATGCTTCTCTTATTGGAAATTCTAAGAACATGTACAGATACTAACACGAAAGATGTTTCAAAGGATCAACAAGTTTATTCATCAATATCAACATGTTCGAAAAACGAACCTAATCTCCAATATTCTTCTGATAGATCTTCAGCAAGTGAAGGCATGACAATTCCATCTTCCAAACGAAAACACATCTCTATATCATTTAATCGTGGAAAATTCAACATTGAAACTATTGATTCCATGAAGGATAGGTATAAAATCGTCAAGAGAAAGATTGGAAGACCAAGAAAGAGACCTAAAAAGAAATAAACCAATACACTAACTGATACTTTCCTCATTCAACACACCAAAATTCTAATTAAAAAACGAAACTCCTTATTGATGGTAGTTACTGTTGGAGATTGTGTTGTATTTGTGCTTGATAACATAATAACATCGTTCAGTAGGGAGGATGGGGTACACCAATAGTAAAATCAATCCATAGTGGG
>NW_003163278.1:7109-9250 GCF_000004985.1 Naegleria gruberi
GTACAAATGCTGGTTCTCTTACTTTAATTGATTCCAGTAATTCACTTGTTCAAGGTAATTGTGTCAATGGTATTGATGGAGCAAATGATATTTTTGGTCAATTCGCCTCATGCAATGGAAAGCAATTTTTTGAAGCTGTCCAAACATCAATCAGTCAAATTATTAAGGAAAAGGCAACCAATGATCCTGGTTCCTTCTTTAATCCACCAGTTCCAGCACTTGGCACTGCACTTGATGGAAAATCATGTATGACTGTCAGAGATTTTGGTATTGTTGACATGGATCAATCAGATAACGTTGTTACATCCTATATCATTAGTACAAACAAGACATTGGCAGGTAGAACTTGTCAAAATACTGCAGCTAATTTGAAAGCCCTTGGAGGAACTGCTCAAACCCAAACATTGGTAAATGGTTCTGATAATAGATTGTTAGCTGTTGCAATGGCACGTGCTCTAAATTGCACTCCATACATGGCCCCTGATTTGGCCAATAATGGTCAATTGACTCAGTCATTGGCATTGGACGAGATTCATGCTAAATTGAAACAAAAAGCACCGATTGCTCTTCTTCCAAAAGGAAATCCAATGGTAAGAAGCAATGATCAAGCAAACCTTGAAAAACTCAACTTGTACAGAGCTGCTGTTTTTCAACCACAAGTTTCCAGTGTTGCATTTGCTTCCACTCGTCTCTATTGTAAACATTACGCAGTTGTGGCACCTGCCAGAATATTCCTCGACAAGTCTATCACTTTGAAATATGCAAGTCCTGACACTGGAGTTGCCAATAATTTATTCACATTCCTAGCTCAGAGATTTGTGAATAGTTGGGAAGGATTGAAATGTGGTTGCATTCTCGATATGCCTTGTCCAATTTCTATTGTTGTGGATAAGAATGGAGTAACTACAGATGCTAGTTTATCCACAATGATGGCTAGATCTGTAAATGTTGATTCTTTGATGGATCAAATGGTTTTGGAATTTGATGGCTACATGGATGAAAACAATACATTGGATGTAAGAGCTCTAGTTAGTGAGTCAAATAGTGTTTTTACCAACAATGGTCCTGTGTATATTCTTCTTACCATTGTTGTGTCTATCATGTTCAATCTTTTGTAAATAAAATTCATTGTCAATACTTTCTCTCTTTTAAATAATTAAGAAATGGCTGTAAGGCCGAAATAATGATTAGTGTGACCAATTATCCTTAATAACTGCCCGTCTAGCTCATTCGGTAGAGCGCAAGGCTCTTAACCTTGTGGTCGTGGGTTCGACCCCCACGGTGGGCGATTCATGTTTTTATTTATTCATGGTTGATGTTTATTGTTGGATCTTCAGTTTTCATTGAAGATTGACAATAAACAGACGTAATTGGACTGGCTACAAGATGTGAAATAATTAGATTAATTAAAATACTTTTATCCCGAGATCTAGAACTTTGGAAACTTTTCGTCTACTTTCTCATTTTTATTGTGTTCACCTTCTTTTTTGCTAAATTCAGATTGCAAAAGTTTCAAAAATGGAATATTTACAAATGACCATCCAACAATATTTCTTCAAAATCTGAACTATTCCCACTCATTCTCTGCAATTTCTTTCAAATATTTCATAAGGTATTGAATTCATCCTCATTGATTGACACACTGAATCAGAATGGTAAAATGAAAAGGCCTTTCGCCAAAGAAATCGACCTCCAACACTAAAAAGCACTTGAAAGCGACACAATGCAATAGTAATCCTTGCAATACGAAACCCCTAAGGTTCATTTCCCACAAGCACAACAAGGCAAATGAGAATAGTTTGCTTGGTGCTGTGTGTGAAAATCGTCATCCAAAAAAACCAAATAACACACCACTTTGCTTGAATATGAACACCCACTCAACAAACAATCAAAATTTTACACCAAATAATAGTGTAGTAGTAGTAGTTGAAGAAGATGATACTACTCACACCATTGTTGTTGATGGTTTGTGGTGTTTTTCTGTTAAAGGCAATGACCACCACGTTGCGATTCAAAAGGTAGAAAGTATAAAATTTGCTACACCAATGACAGAAAGCGATTTTGGCAACAAGTTTGATGGA
Source organism: Naegleria gruberi (assembly GCF_000004985.1). Classification (NCBI taxonomy): domain Eukaryota; phylum Heterolobosea; class Eutetramitea; order Acrasida; family Naegleriidae; genus Naegleria; species Naegleria gruberi. The sequence continues at coordinate 9,191 of NW_003163278.1, forward strand.
GGTAATGAACAATCGAGCGCCTCCAAGTATTGATACTGCGAGTAGATTATTGATGGACGA
>NW_003163278.1:14085-15653 GCF_000004985.1 Naegleria gruberi
GATTTGTATCAAGAGAAAGACATGCAAGAAGTTGTAAATCATCTAGCACGTTATGTGAGAATTGATCAATAAATAATAATCATTATTTACTTAACTATTGTATCGCCCTTAAGTTGAGTATTAATAATTGATATGATTCATGTTCCAAGTTCCAATTAGATTAATGATAATATCTCAAAGGTACGGAATGAAAAAATTCATAAATTTCAAATTAATAATTTCATTGATTATTTATTGTTATCTATTTTAAAAAAGGATATCGATAACATGGCTACAATTATTTTTACAAAATTTCCTTTCTTAAATCTCAAAAAAAATAGCACAACGTGATAACGTGGAAATTGAATGAATTTTCGGAAGAGTAAAATACTTCGTAATTTGGCGCGTAAGTTTGCTGGTTTGATGATGATGTGTGGATGATGATGTTATTATTATTATTATTTGGATAACAACATATTCCGATGGTGTGATGATGAATTTTGCATTTAATTTTTCAATAATTAATAATTTAAATGGTATTGTTATCGTATGATAATTCATTGGGTGATGATAAATAGCAAATACACCTGCTTCTTGGATGAGTTCTACTGATAGAGTAAATATTGACGTTTCTTCTTCATCTCCTACATTACAACATCAAGAAAACATTGCAAATATGGTTGATTACGTATTGACAGTTCTGAGTGGACTTTTAATTATATCTAGCTTGTATGTTGTGTTTTGAAAATGGATTTTGAGTTTAACAATAATTTGCAGATTGTTATCCATGGTTGAATATAATAATGATTATGTGGATGTTTGTTTAGTGGATAGATTTGAGAAAAAAGAACAAGTAGTTTCAAACGCAATTTATTTGAAAAAGACCTTTTTATTTCCTTCCTTCTTAGTATTAACATTATTCGGAATAGTTATAACTTTAATTTATTCATATAAGAAACAATACTCTCCTTCTACTCATTGCAGAAATTGGAAAGAAACTTTAAGAGCAATTTTACAATTTTCATCATGGTATTATTGCTCATATTCTGTAGTAATATTCTTGAAATTATATATTGGAGATCATACTTGTAATATTCATCCTAATTCTGTTTCTGGCCATTACAATTTTATATTATTCTCAGTCTTTGCTTTTTATATATTACTCAAAATGGTTGGATGGAATGACTGGAAATCCACGGCGTTCTACTATTTATACGTATTGGTTGGGGTTGCTATCATGTTGGATACCTTTGTATTTGGATATCACACATTTAGGTAAGGATTAAATAGAATATTGAAAATTTATTGAACTATTTACAAAGACAATGTATTTATGGGGCTGCTCTTGCTCTTGTTTCAGTTTATTCCATTACTAAAGTAATGATAATTGCCAGAAAACAAAACTTTAGCTTGTTGGTATTGTTGTTAAACATTAGCTTTTTAAGTTTGAGCTTTTTCACTAGATATTCATGGGAAAGTTATAGCCAAGTAGATGAAAAATCTGAAAAGAGAAGCATGTTCAACGTTTACTTACCAGGAATGGTTGCGATTGGCGTCCTTTTATTGTCAGAAACCTATGTTGGCTCTAC
>NW_003163278.1:18860-176219 GCF_000004985.1 Naegleria gruberi
TTTGCGAAAATGCCTCAACATTACCACCCTCCGGATACGGAAGGGAGTACTCTGCTCGCTAACAGAATCTTTGTGTTGGAGAGAGCATTAGAAACCTCCCAAAAGGAAAACACATGTCTCCGGGAATCTATTCAAAATTTTGTAAATATCTAAAATGACTCTGACTATAAGCAATATTTTAATATTTTTAATGAATGTGTTGTTGATAGGAAATTTGTATTAGAATGTTTCCCATCTCCAGCAATCTTTACTCCAAAACCTCTTGCTTTATGTCATTCTACTAGTTCCAAAAATATTCATTATAGACTATTGGAAAAAATTATTGAATATTATATTATTGAAAAGGGAATTAATGTTGAAGGATTATATACCAACTATTCCCATAAACAATATATTACTAGAATATCATTTGATAATGAGAAAACGTGCTCTGAACTTGCTTCAGCTCTTGATTTACAACACTATAAAACAGTAGAGCAAATCAGAAGTGAAACAAAAGAGACAACATCTCAATGCACATTCCCTATTCAATTTACTGATAACGAGATTACAAATGGAATTGCTCGTGTTTACTCTAGAATGGATATTCAACTTGTATTGAACAATTTAAAAATATCAGATGCAACTAATCACTCTGGTACTTCAAAATATAAATTAGTTAAATTATCACACACAGATAAGGATGAAATGGATGAATTTTGTAAGAAAAATATTTCTCTTATTGATAAGCACAAAAACCATTTCAATTTCTATTTCAAACCTTCTATTGAGATTTTAGATCTTAAAATAGAACAGAAAAATAGATTATTTCCTTATTTACCTACTATTAATTCTACTAATAATATTGCAACAACTAAATCAGTTGCTAAAACAACAAATAATAATAATAATAATAATAATAATAATACTAAGAATAATAATAATAATATTAATAATAATAATAATAATGAAAATAATCTGTTAATATTACTCACCAAAGCTTTTTCAAGCCTTGTTGTAGGATTGGCAAATAATAATGTAATTCCATTAGATAATAACTTAATGGAAATTGTCAATATTACTAATAATATAAATAATGTAAATAATACTAACTCTGTAATGATAGATGATGATTTGATTTCAACATCATCTAATGAATCTACTCAACCTTGAGTGGAACTACCACTAGTTTAAGACTTGCATGCTACAATGTTAACGGTCTATACAAGCATGCAGTCCATAAATCTGTAACTCAAGAATTGAAATCTATGTGTTTAACACATGGAGTTCATATGATGAGTATTACAGAAACACACGTTAACACTACTGAATTAGAAATTAAAGTTAGAAATTCTGGTTCAGGTTATTTATTATTTAACTCCCTTATGGGTCGATCTAAAGGCTGTAAAGGAACAGCAGTTATGCACTTTTTAAATAATCATAGAAAGCGTAACATTACCAATAATAATTTAGTACCTGGAATCTTACAATGGACAAGATTTGAAAGCAGGGGAATTCCAATTAATTTATTTACTATTTATTTAAGTGGCAGATCAGATGATTATGAAAATGATCAAGAAGCCATTAACAGTTTTATCAATGCTGTTTTAACATGTAAAGATGAACATATTATTTTAAGTGGGGATCTTAATATTGATACTCAAAACCCCACTACTACAAGAGAAAAGGATTGGATTTGGATTCTTGAAATGTTAAAATTGACAGAATTCAAAACACCAAATTATACATGGATTAGACGAAGTCAGGGAACTTTAATTAGATCTAGACCTGACCATATCTTTGTCTCAAAGAATATTAGAGTGGTAAAGGAAGTAATTATGACACCTTTGACCACTAATGATCATGTCCCTTTTTATTTAGATTTAGAATTTAAATCTAATCTTACTTGGAGAACTTACTTTAGTAAGAATAAGAGGAAAAGAATGTACGAAGCAATTAATAAGTGTAAAATTGACAATTTTCAAGAGCTGAATCAAGCAATTGAGGCTCAAATAATTAAATATGGATCCAAAGTAGATAGATTAGGAGTTGGAAGAATTTCTACAGCATTTAAAGAAGAAATTCAAGATTTAGAGGATGAAATATTATCTAAAATTAATAACCCTAATATTCCTCAATCAGAAATACAAGAACTACAAACACTCCTAAAAGAAACACATATTAATAATGCAAAAGAGATTAAGGAAAAACTTATAGATGAATTTAATGATAACTCTTCATCTAGAATGTATCAATTTGATAAAATGATACACTCTAACCAAATTATGTGGAAAGACCTTAACTTTGAAGAAGAAGAAATAGTGGATTACTTTACAAACAAATTTACCTCCACTAATCAACAACCAACATTCACACCAAGTAATTCAACTATCAAAGAAGGTCCAGATTGGAGCAATTCGATTCATATTAAAGAGCTACAAGATGCTCTCAAACGAATGAAATCAAACACTTCTGGGCCTGATCTAATCTCACTTGATATAATTAAACATCTTACAGAAGCTAATCAAGGAATCCTCTTAGAAGAATATAATAGATGTTTAAGAGATGGTGATATTCCACAAAATTGGAAACAAGGATGGGTAAAACTCATTCCTAAAAGAGAAATTAATACCTTAAGTGATATTCGCCCAATTACTATTTTACCAATATTTTACAGAATATTATTTAATATTATAGCATTTAGATTGAGATCTTGGGCATCAACTCATATTAATGTTAGACAACAAGCATTTATTACAGACAGAAATACTTTGAATCATGGTGTATTACTCTCTGCCTTAGCAATGAAAACAAGGAAAAGGACTTTTATTTTAGTGAATTTAGATATAGAAGGGGCGTATGATGCAGTCGAATTACCTGTCATCAAAATGGCCCTAGACCACTGCAAATACCCTTCAGAACTTACTCAATTCATTTTAAATGCTTATGCTAACCATGAACTTCAATTAGAAATTGATAATCATCTCTCTGATAAATTTAAGAAAACAAGAGGAATACCACAAGGCTGTCCACTGGCCCCTCTTATTTACGATTGTATTACCCAATTAATAATTGACAAAGCAATTGATAAGTGGAAGATACCAATCAAACCAGGCAAACTATGTGCAAATGATATTGCACTCTGCTGTTTTGCTGATGATATGAATGTTGTATGTGACAGATATGCCAAATATAATGAGAGACTAGACAATATTCATGATTGGTTACATCAATTATTATTTAAATTGAATGCTAAGAAATCAGTAGCAACTCTATTACCTAAAAAGAGCACAGTCTCACCTAAAATCAAAGGTACTCCAGTACCTAAACAGAAAAACCTTAGAGTACTTGGCCATTACCCTTGGGATGATACTTTGGTAACACAAGACATCCAATCCAAGATAGACAAATTCACAAAATCATTAAGATTTTTACCATTATTCAAATTACAACCAACAAACCTTAAAATAATTATGCATGCTAAAGCAATCAGCTTATTCACCCACCTCTCAAAAATCAATATAATCCCTTTAAAGAAAGCTCAGGAAATAGATCGTGCAATTAGAGGTGCAATCAGACGTAAATTATTAATGGACAGAGCAACTCCAACAAGTTTCTTTCACCTGCCATTAGAAGAAGGTGGATTACCATCAATTGAGGAATTCTCTGAAAGAATGAATTTAAGAACTATGAATTTAATCGCCAATAATAAGAATAAGTTAATAAGAAAAGCTTGTGAGGAAACTAAAGATAATATTTATGCTAAATGGTTATCTGTACTTAAAGAATATAATCTCACATTTGTGCAGAATGATACGAAATTTAGAATAGCCAAAATTAAAACAGGAAATAGTTTCGATATCCATACAGATGGATCTAGAATTAATCAAAAGACAGGAATGGGTATTAATATTTATGATACCTCAAATAGATCAGTTCCTTGTAAAACTTTATCCCTCGAATCAATGATCATTATTCAAATAATATAGCCGAAATATGCTCCATAATAACTTCTATTAATGTAATCCCACGAAACTCTAAAGTTACCATTCATACTGATAGTGAAGTTGCAATAGAAGTTCTCAAAGATAGATACAAAGGAGATTTTCTAACATTAAAAGAAGCCTTCTTTAGAACAATCAAAAATAGAAAAATAGAATATGAAATTAAGAAAGTTGAAGCACACAAAGATAGCGAGAATATCAAGGTTGATTTAATAGCAAAGAATGCTACAACCAGAGATGATATTTTTGATATTTGTAATTTACTCAAGAATCAACACCTCCTTGTTAAGGATGGTGTTGTCATCTTCAATCATAAGAAGATGACCATAACAAGACATTTAAGTGTAAGACATAATAAGATGAATGAAAACCCTAACTTTATTCTAAACCAAAGTTGGGATTCTCTTAATGTGCAATACCTTAAAACTCGTCTTACTCCTAAAACTAAATACTTTATATGGAGAAATTCCATCAATGCCCATATCAATTTTGGTAAGGGTAAAAGTTTCTGTTACGATTGTGGTACAGAATCTGATTTATTCCATTACATTCATGAGTGCCCTGGCTTGGATAGTGCCAGGTATTTTTGTCAGTCAAAGATATCTGATATTCTTGAAGGGAGAGAGTGCTTACTTTCTCATTTTCAATTCAAACCAGAAAAGCATCACCATGCATTACATTTCCATCATAACGGAATCACCTCTTTCGAAGATGGATACATGCAATTCCATAAAGACATCGCTAAGAAGTGGCCAGAGATCCAAGGTGCCATTTCTAACTTCGTCGGCCGTTCCTATTCTAACTATTATATTGACTCCAAATAATTTATATAACCTATGAGAATCTGAATAGATTCGTTATTGTCGTAATAAAAGATTTTTTTACGAGCAATGGATTGGAGTTTTTACCGATTTTTTCCTGCAATGCAGGTTTTTTATAGGAGTTGTTCTACTTCAATCTCGATTTTGTAAACAACTTTATTAACTCGGGTTCTCTTCCAATCCGTGGTGTTCCGTTTGGTTAAAACAATGTTGTGAAATTCAATCAATCTAACAACTACAATTGTTTAATTCTCTAATAAGCGTTTCATTTCATTCATTAATTGACCATAATTTGTAGAAATTGTGTTGAATCTAGAATTTAAAAACTCTAGTCCAATTAAATCCATTTTCAATACTTTATAATAGTCCACTACTGGTTCATCCTCTCTTCCTTCTTGTATGGTATTTATAATTTCATGATTCATATTGTTCATTCGCTTTCCAAGTTTAATTGATTTAACAATTTCCAAATGAATCCTAGAAGCGATGGTAAAGTATGGAATCATGATAACAGTTGAGACTCCAAAAAATTCACTCTCTGTTAATTTTGTAATGGATAGGGCAGCCTCTTCAATCAAATCTCTCCTAATCCCAAGTTTGATCAACACACCAATTCTCATTCCATTCAACAGTAGGCTATGAAAAAATTGGAGTGCTCTCGAATAAGCTTGTAAATGTCCCACGTTTGATCTTTTAGCATCTACCAGTGTAGAATTCATTAATACGTTTCCAATAAGTTCACCAATTTTCAATAAATCAAAACAATTTTCCACAGTAATGGGTTTCTCAAACACATTTAATATTTCTTGATCAAGTTTTTGACCTGTAGAGTATTCGAATAGCTTAGGAACACTACTAACTAACCCAATCAATCCAATATCTTCCATTGCTAAATGTTGAAATAAAATACAAGATTTCCATAAATTGCTTTCATGAGTGGAATTTTCAACACTTAGAGAATTTTCCATTTTTGAATTAAAGTAAAATTTTGATGAGTAAATATAGTAATTAGATAATTTTTTCCTTCCAAATCCATATTCATATATAGCTAAATTGTAATAAATGCATGAAACGATAAATGAAGGTTCTCTATCCATCAATAGAGCTGATAAAAATTGTTTACATTTTTGAATGGATGCTTCTCCACCTTGTCCAACAAATTGTTCAACTAGACCTTTTGCACTTTGATAAAAACATTCCATTTCCTTACAAGTTGTTGTACTCATTAAGGAGTTATCAACATGTTCGTTTTTTAAAATATATTTTTCCAATTCTGTTCTATCGACAAGTGTGTAAACGTCGCTTAATAATAGATAATAATTTTCAATAATCCTACTTTTTGTAAACTTTCTACTCAAACTGTTAAATATTATGGGGTTGGCACAAGAAATTGGAGCATTTTCTTTAACTTGATCATTAGTATTATTATTTGATGCACTGGAATCAGAAGGTGGAAGTTGTCTTCTTCTTCTTTCTACTTTCGTTTATTTCCTTTGCATTTCTAGTTCTTTTTGTTTCCATGTAGACACATTCAGTTCCAATATTTATACATCTTTCACATTTGGGTATTCTTCTATCTGATTACATGTACATGTTGTTTAATTGTCAGGAAATATTCAATATAATGGATACAAACCACAAAAGGAATGTGCTTTTCTACACCTAAGACACGAAATAGGATGGAATGTTTCCTTCTGCTCATCACCATTATTATTTTCATCAGAAGTGATTTGCAAATTTAATGATGATGATATTTGTTGAGTAGAATCCTCGGGATGTTCCACGTTTTTGCTCTCTTGTTCTGTTGGAGATATATTGAAAAATGTATTGGAAGTGTTGTTCAAAACTTCTTCCGATGCTGGGTTATACAATGCTGAAGGTGTCCACACTGAATCATCACCACAACCAAATAACCTCAAAATGTCCTCATCATCCATTTCATACTTTTTTTTTGAATTAGAAGCATTCGCACATCTTTATGTTTTGGCGCCAAATAATTGCATCTCCAATACGAAAGGGAATTAAATTCTACTACAGTCTTGTTCAAATTCAAAGAAACCGGACAAGTCCGGTCAATGTAGTTTGGCATAATGATTCATATCAGACACTATTTAAAACAGCAAGACCTATGGTTTTCAATAGAAATATTCAAAAAAAAACAATGAATCAACGTATTGTACTCTCTCTTATTGGTTTACTGTTAGTCTTACTTGTTGCATTGAGTCAACAAGCCAGTGTTACCTTAACCCAAGGTATCTATATTGGAAATCAAACTAGTGATGGTCAATTGAATTATTGGTATGGTATTCCATATGCTCAACAACCAATTGGTTCACTCAGATGGAAACCACCTCAACCGCTCTCTGCTTCCACCAATGTCAATATTGCCAATTATAAAGTAGTTTGTCCTCAGAATTTAAATCTTGGAATTCAACAATCTGAAGCATGTCTCTATTTAAATGTCTATTCACCAGTCAATGCTAATAATTTACCTGTTTTTATTTGGATTCATGGTGGTGCTTTTACAATAGGATCATCTTTACAGTTTGATCCATCTGATTGGATGTCTATTGCCTCTAATAATTCACTTCCAATTGTTATGGTAACTATTAATTATAGATTGGGTTTGTTGGGTTTCCTTGCAGATACTGAGCTATTTAATGAAAACAGTGGTGAAAATGGAAAGAAAACAACTGGCAACTATGGTTTACTTGATCAAATACATGCAATCAAGTGGGTTAAGGAAAATATTGCAAAATTTGGAGGAAATCCAAATTTAATTACAGTAGGTGGGCAAAGTGCAGGTGGTTTTACCACTAGAGCACTTTTAACAAGTCCGCTTGTGGTGGAATCGCAATTGTTTCAAAGAGCAATGGTTTCAAGTGGTTCCATTTGGTTTTCAAGCGATTTGTTCTCAATGGAAAAAGCAATCAATTCAACTGGTAATTATGTTCGTTCCAATCAATCATGTACAACTGTTCAATGTTTAAGAGATGTCTCTGTATCAACACTTCTCTTATTGACCTCTAACATTGTTCCCAAGAATATCTTGACCAATGCCGCCAATCCTATTGTTGATGGCTATGTATTAACTGATACACCTGATAACAATTTTGCAAAGGGATATTTTCTCAAAGTTCCATTGATTATTGGAACTGTTTCAAATGAAACAACCTATTTTACATGTCCACTATTCAACTATTACGCCAGTGTATCTCAGGTTGAAAATTTCCTAACTGCTCAATACGGATCCTCTATATTCAGCAAAATAGTGCAATTCTATGGACCTGTTCCTTCCACTCAATCAATTCAATACCTCAACAATGTGTTTAATGATGCTGCCTTTAGATGTTCATCTAGACGTGATTCAGTTCAATATGCCAACAGAGGTATTCCTTCATATCTCTACAATTTTAATCGTAATTTGATTTCTAATCAATGTTTGGGTGTTTATCATGGATTGGATTTGGTTTTCTTGTTCCCTGCCTTTTCACCATATGGATTGTTTGGAGTGGATAAGATTTTATCAAAGCAAATGATTCTCTATTGGACTAATTTTATTGTGAGTGGAAATCCAAATTATAACAATTCTCCTTCACAGTGGAATTCATATTCAACATTGAAGGACAATGAATTGAGTATTGATTTGACAAGTCAACAAGTAACAATCACTAGTATTGATGTATGTACTCAATTTTGGGATAAGTTGGCTGTGACTTATTCACCATCAATTAGTAATTCATCCTTTGTAAATGGAGCTACAAGAATCATTCCATACAGATTCATAGTCTTGTTGGTTGCTATCGTTATGATAGTTATTCCATGAATTGAGCAATAAAAGATACAATTTGCTATATTATTAATCTTATTAATATATTTGACGTTGATATTCAATGTACATCATCTTTGGATATCCATCAATAGTAGAATAGTAATTTTATTGTTTGAAATTTTAATCATCAAGAAATTTAATAGCATCATCGCTTGGGAAATTTCAAATCAATAAATACATATCGGATGTTGTTCGAACAGGTTGCTTTGCTGTTCCAATAGTATTTAAATAGTATTCCACAAGTTTACTCTTTGAAATTATTTTTAATTAGGCTCAAAGTCGATTTTTCATCAAAATCATCAAATTCGGCACATCTACTTGGTCATTGCAAAAACCATAAATTGTAGATTGTCAATAGTATGTGTGGGGTGAATCTTGGAGATTGGATTTTTGTCTTCGTTTGAATCGGTACAAGATTATTTTCAACCCGCACATGTACCATACCTCATCATCTACTTGACCAAATCAAAAACTTTCTTCTAGTAGTACTATTTATTTTCACAATATATAACATCTTCATCATTACTTTCTTCAATAGTATTGTCATTGTCATGGTGGAGGTTTCATCATCAATAACCAAAGTACAATATCGGAACATCATACCAGAGAGATATGCTTTATTAGGTGTGGAGAATCATCACACCAAGTTTTATATCTTTGATAAAAGAATCTCTTGTTTTTCACAAATTTTGTATTTTCATAGGCCGTCTGCTTCACCATCAATGGTTTCTGCACATGGAATTTATAATTTCGATAAAATTGTATTAATCATGTTTCTACTAGCAGAAATAATAACAAAAAAAACCAAAAATATTCATTAGAATTATATTGAATCCATGTAATCCTCTACAAAAAATTGATCAATCCTTGTATGATAATGTGATAGGATATTGACCATGGTTTCAACATTTGACACTCGGGATTGAATATAGCAAATAATATCTAGTATCTTCTTGGAGGGATAATCATCAGGATTTTCTGTCAAGTAGTCTTTGAGTTGAATCTTCTTTTCATTGAGAGTATCTGGATCGGAACTGGTAAATATTTCAAATATTGAACGATATTGTTTGTAATTGAATATTTCCTTCTCAAATTCACACATCCACTCTAAAATAATTATTATTAATATATATTTTGTAATATTAGTTTGATGGAAAATTCATTAATACATCTTTGGGACTTGAAAACAACCTACCTTCTCCTTCTTCTTCTATTTGATTATCCACTTCCTTGATTACTTCATAGACATTTTTAATAACTTCTTCAGATGGTCCACTTGCACGAACATAACATTGGAAGAGGAATCTATCAATTGGTCTCGAAATGAATTGATCACACAAAGTTGTTTGCTCATCAGCAACTATGTGAACACCATTATGAGAAGCCAAATAACTTAAACTTTCTGCCACTTTACAGGCATTGGAAATGATGGACAAGACCTTGTGATGTTTGGTTCCTAAATTTCCAACATATGAATCTGCATTTGTGGAAACTCCAATACCAAATTCAATCTTTACATCAAAATCCTCTTTGAATTGCTTGTTAAAATATTCGAGACCTTTCTGCAGTTTTAAGGCCAATTCGAGAGCTACAATATTGGATTTGATTACTCTTGGCTCTACAATGACTCTAAAATCTTCAAGTGACAGAACTTGAAGATCACAATGTAATAGTCTTGTACAATCAGTCATGACACTCAAAATTTTTGGAAATGATGCAGAAATGAAGTGAGGAGTATTATACTTTAAATAGTTATGCAATCTCACATGAATAACAGAGCATTCCTTCTGATTAAGACCTGTTTGAAATGGATGGCATGCATCATTAGTTTTCTCATACTTGGCATAGCTTGGATTATGATTGATGGTTTGAGTCTTTTTTGGATTTTTCTTTGGATTGGAGCTATAACGAATATCTTGAATGACAGATGGAGGAACGAATGACCTGATTTCTCTCAACCATCTCACTGTTAATGATAAACTTGTATAGACTTGGCTCAACTCATCAAACATTGAGTCAGGGATAATCATACCTTCCAAATTCAAAACCTTAATTTTTTGGAATTGTTCTTGGAGGAAGGTTATTGGTCTAATAATAATCAGAGAAAGAGTAATTCCAAACAAGACTCCGATGAATGTTACCACTACAGCTACGGAAACAGACACAGCAATACTAATATGGATACTTTTCATGACATCAGACTCTACAACCACTGTGTACATATCCCATTTTACATTGTGATATTCATAGATTTGATGTCTAACAAAGTAATTTACACCCAAACTGGTAACTGTGACACTTTCAGGCAAATTTTCAATATCTCCATACGTATCTTTCAGTTTTTGCATTAGTTGACCTGCATTCCTTTCAGTAATTGCGTAAATACTAAGTCGTTCCTTTTCATCAGGAGAGCTACAACGAACGCTTCCAGCTAAAGCAAAATCACTACCATTCTCTTTGATAATTACGTAGCCATGCTCGAAAACTTTGACTTTTTTTGAGAGGAAATTACTAAAACCAGCTAGTGGCCTCACTATACGAGCTATTCCTTTGAATAATTTCACACCCTGAGAAAATAATTCTTGATCGAAAACTTTAGCTCCGAAAGAAATTGATAAGGTTCCATTAGTGACAATGTATGGCTTACTAAATGCTCCCTCTTCTCCCATTCTTTCAGCTTCTGCCAATGGAAACCAATAATAATCCTTAATTGATACATTATACGGTGTAAAGTCAATAGTATCATTCAACTTGAGCAAAGTTCCATTATTATCGTATGTATCTCTGAGAGATCCTATGAAAAATGTTGTCTCAAATAATATTAATTTCAAAATAATTACCTATGAATCCTGGAGGTTGATAAGAGTAGACGATTCTTTCATCATCTTGCTTTCCAACAATCGTATAGGAATATCTTTCTGATGGATTACCAAATGCATAACCAACACTCAATCCACTCACTTTATAGGGTGTGTAAAAGTATTTTCGAAAGACACTCGGCTCTGTTAGTCCATAATTGTAATGGTCTGCCATTATAAATCCAGTATCTTTCATATTCTTCAGAACTGAATCAATATACAATGTGATTTTATCCTGAACCAAATCTTGAACATTCCCAGTTAGTTGATTCACTGAATTATACATTGCCACAAACACGGAAACATAAATACTACCCGAGCACACCACAATCAATAATGTCATTAATATTATAATAAAAGCCTTTAAGGAACAAGGGCCTCGTAAATCGCTCAAATAGTATTCATCCAAGTAGAATAAATTCAGAGAGCCATCATCATTCCTTCGGTGTTCTTGTTGTTTCTGAAGCTCTTCCTTAATAATTATATCTCCAACAGAATAGGAAGAAATATTTACACATGATGGTGCATTTTCTGAGGAATTTCCCTCGCCACCTTCATTCATATCAAGAAACGGAGGTGCTAGCATATTTGTTGCATTATTCATCATCATTATTTTGCTGTGATGATGAATGTTAAGGCAATTTTTCTTTGTGAATATTTTGCCCGAGATGCACCTTAAAAAGTGGCGATGCTATTCAATTCGGGAAAGAGATATAAAAGTATACTTCTCTGTGAACCACCCCATCTTTGTCTCGTCTTAACAAAATGTATTTGCCTTGAAGATTCGATACTTCAATATCCCAAAAATTGGTCAATGAAATGGAATGTTTGAATCATCATGTAATGAGAAGAATTTTGTTGATTGCCAGTGTTTGTTATTAAATAACTTTATTACTTGTTAACAAAAGATTCGACATGAAATTCCTTAATTTTCGTATGATAATTGGAGACTATTGTTAAGAGAAATTCTTCATTACATGATGATCACTTAAATGCTCAATAAAGTCTAATTGCTTTCTAGAGAATATATCATTCGATCGTTCTGATAAAAATTCTTCAAATTGATGTTTGATTCTTCCATTCAAAAACTATTAACTTTCGAGTGTAAAAAAAGTTAAGTTTTTAATTTTTTCTTTATTTGTTTTTGAAATTAAATAAACAAATTAAAACAAATTAAAACAAGGAAGCAACTGCAATTAATCCAACAATCATCAAAACAACCAATGAAACAATTGATTGAGAATGTCTCATTGAATTTCCAGCATTAGTTGTGCTATTACTTGACAAGAGACATTTGTTAATTTTTCCAGAAGCACAACTATTCAAAGTAATTGGTGCAGAGGTGGAAACAGTTTGACAATTCTCATCAGAATAAGTAACAACCTTTTCACAATTGACATATTGTCCAGATTTAGCACTAGGTCCAAAGAGAATTCCAGATTTAATACAGACATTAGTTTTGTAAACGTCATATCTATTGAGAGTGGTTGAATCACATGTGGTTGTGTTAGAATAGGCATAGATGGAAATTTCTCCACTCTTCAAGGTTGGATTTTGTGGATAGGAAGTTGGACATTCGAAACTTTGGGAAAGTACAGTTGGCTCATTGCTGTACGGAGTGCAGGAAGTTACATTGCAACCAGCTGCGTTATCACGAATGGTCATGAGGAAGGAGGTTCCAGAGCATGTAGTTCCTTGGTACCAGTAGGTTGCTCTCAAGGCACTTTCGGCTCTGTATACGAAACAAGCAAGGAGAAGAGTGGCAATGAGGAAAATGATTGATTTCATGTTGTGTTGTGTGATTGTTTTTTTCAGGTTGAAAGCAATCAAGTAATTTCGCAGCAATTTATCAACAAGTGACTTTCGAATAACAATTTTCAAGGAGTAACGATGGGTAGATTTGTGCCTCTTTCTAAAAAAGTTTAATAGTGCGTGCAATATGTGAGCTCGTTACTCCTTGAATTTGGTGCGCTGACTTAGGAATGCAAGACGCATTTCTGCAGTTTCAAGAGAAGGGTACCTTTCGAATAGAATCCCTCCATATAATTGATCAAATTGATTGAATACAATGAACATCTTCCTAAATCCCGAACATGTTTGATGAATCATCAAGGATTTTGAATATTACAGAATTTTGGCTAAATTCCAACTACAGTTTTTCACATATTTTGCTTTAAACTAAACTTACAAAACTTATCACGTTTGAAACAACTCAGTTTCCAATAAAAAAAATGGGTCAACTCCTTGTTTCTTCATCGATAGCTCCTTCTCCTCAATTCTTCACTTCCACTTCCGATCAAAAAATATTTCCAAATGATGTTTGCTTGGAAATTTTAAAATTTTTAGAAAATGGAAATTTCATTATTCGGAATTGTTCTCTAATTTCTAAACAATTTTACAATTTGATTGGAGAATATTTGAAATTTGCAATTGTATTTAAAAAGGAGATTAATTTGAAGAGTTTGGCAAAGAGTCAATATTTGAATCGAATTGTATCTTTGAAAACAGTCAATTCCTTTGATGGATCGATAATTGATAATGTGGAATTATGTGAAATTTTGCAAGGAATGAAAGATTTGAAAGAAGTTTGGATTTATAAACAATTGAAGGGAGTTAAAGGAATTAAAAAGATTGGTAGTCTGAAACAATTGACGATATTGGATGTTAGTTATAATGATATAGGATATGGTGGTGTGAAATGGTTGACTCAATTGAGTCAATTGACTGAATTGAGAATTGGAAATAATTCAATTTTTGATGATGATATTAAAATGATTTCTGAAATGAAACAATTGACTAAACTTGATCTTTCTAATTGTAGAATCATGGATGGAGTTCAATATTTGAGTAAATTGGAAAATTTGACATCTTTGAGACTTTGTGGAAATCGATTAACCGATGAGAGAGTTGAATCGATTAGTAATTTGAAACAACTAACTGAACTTTATATTGGAGAAAATCAGTTAGGAACAGAAGGAGCTAAATCCATTGGAAATATGACTCAATTGACACGTCTCAATATCCAACAGAATAGAATATCCCAAGGTGTTAAATATTTAGAAAAATTGGATCGATTGACTGATCTCAATATTAGTAAGAACAAAATTGGTGATACTGGTGTAATAATAATTAGTGAAATGAACCAATTGACTAAACTAACAATTAGGGATAATAAGATATCAGAAGAAGGTGCCAAAACTCTAGGCCTGCTACAAAAATTGACCTACCTCGATATTAGTGATAATTCAGTCAGCAACGTAACGGCCAACTCCATGCAAAAGAACATGAAAAGCCTTAAATACAAAATTCTGTTCTAACATTATTTCAGTTGTTTTTGTTGAAATATTAAAATGTTAAAAAGACTACAGCACCACAGGTTCCCAAGTTGTCTCCAACCTCAGTACTGATGTGGCTCGACGATGCTTAACTTCTCAAATCGGACGGGATGAGGTGCATTCATCGTGATATGGCCGTAGCCATTCATTAACTAAGGTTTTTCAAAATGTTCAAAAAATTGCGAGTTAATTCATTGCAAAAATGTTTGACGGCCATGAAGGAATGAAAAATAGGGATGGCTCGCCAACTTTTATCTTTCCATCATAATGAAAAATAAATTCCAATTTCATGATAATCCACCAATAAAAATTACTATTATTACTATAAAGATGATGTTGAGATGATGATGCGAAAGTTTGGTGCTTTCATGATGTGAAACCACTCGGAAAATCAGCAATGGTCACAAAGTATCATTTGTTGAATATTTTTTCAATATTGTGTTTAATAAATTAATTTATTATTATTAAAAATTACAAATGTTGCCTAACACAACAACATTCATCACACCATCATGACAATAACCATTTTCAACAAGCCAATCAACACAAATTCACTCATCAAGAATCTGATCTTCCTCCTCATCCGAGCACTTTTCAATGGCCTTCAATGGGTAGGCTGGAGTTTGGCCGTTCTAATTTCTCAACAAATTATTCTTTCAGTACTCACAGGATGGCAAGAGCTACGAAATATTATAGTGCCCATTGCAATTGCCATCAATGAAATTGTATGCTCACAATGTTTTGGTAGAATTTTGTGTAGGCTTGAAATTAAATTTAATTTAATATTTAATATTAGTGATGATGATGAAGAGGAAAGGAACATGAATCGGAATACTAATAATAATAATGATAATAATAATAATAATATTAATGAAAGTGGTAATACTAGTAATAATCAAACAAATAGGAATGAAAATGTGGAAGGAAATACATCAAAGGCTATCACTGCTGTCCATAAGAGCATGATTGGATGTGTGGCTTCGGGAATTGTTTTTGATTTTGTGGATAGAGCTATAGGAAATATCTATTCAGAATCGGGAATGTATGAAATTACCCTACTGATGAGATGTATTTGTGTGTTTGTGGCTGATAGATTTGTGTTTCATATTGTAATGGAGATTTTGGATAGGATTGAAGAACAACAATGGACCTTTTCTAATGAAATTTCGAATATTGAGGGTGCCTCATGTGCAGGAATGTCAGCAATTGCTTATAATTTAGCAACAGAGTTGGGAATTTACATTTGCAAAGAGCACATTGGTACTGATAATGATTGGTTTATTGGATTGTTTTGCATTCCATTTATTGCAGTTGCTACAGGAATAGGTCTAATAATTGGCGTATTGGAGGGAAAACTCTGGCAGATTTTGGATAGTGCTATGTATTCAAAAGTCCGTAACATAATGACGAGCAAGAGACATAACATTACTAATTAATTTCTCCACTACAAATTATCAAAGCAAATAAAGCAATTCAATTTTGGAAGTCCCAACAATTCTTAAACGTAAATTGATAGCTTTACTGGTAGGCGGGGAGATACCACAACCTCTCAAATAACATCAAACACGAGATATTTACAAATGTGCATCACGTAACTGACACAGTTTGTAATCATGCGAGCAATTACCTCAAATCTTGTCAATCCAAACATTTAAAAAAATGAATATGAGCGAAGTAGGTGGCTCTGTAATAGCAGAGTCTGCTATTGAGTCTCAAATTAATAGAAATTCAGTTGTCAAGCAGGCCAACAACAAATTTACCTCAATGGTGCTATCTCTTCAGGTCAATACACCAAGAATTGGATGGAAATGGTACTTGATTTCATTGGCATGTATGATTATACAGTTGTGGAGCACCATTTTGCTTCCAACCTTGAATCAAACTTGGGGTTCGACTTCTAAACTGATTTTTGACATTCTGAATGTGCCTAATACATTCTTTGTACATTATTTAACTCATGACCAAGCAATAATAATTGCATACATTTGCGTTGGTTTTGTATTCCTTTGCATAGCCATTGCATGTGCTTGTATTTGGTCCATCACAAATGCCACTAAGCACATCACCAAATTCAAATATCTATTATTTGTATTCGCCTCAATAGCTCAAACGTTTTCCATATTTCTCCTTTTCAATTTTGTTGGTTTCTATGATTGCAGTATTACCAATATCAATGAAGATACATTAGAGAGGACGCTTTCTAGATTTCCCTCCAATTCATGTTTTAGTGATACAATTATTATTGCACTTTGCATAGCTGGTTCATGTGCTTTATTTGTATTGGTAATTCTCTCTCGATTGATTTCTCATGATTTGCATCCTTTGAGCAATACTCCATTTGTTTCAATGACTCCAAAATTGATGGTCATGATGGATTTCGTTAATTTGTTTACAATGATTTTGTTATTTGTCATACCTCAACCTTATCTTTTCGTGACAAATGCCATTAATATGATCGCTTCATTAGCCATGATGATTGTTCATGGTAAATCTTGTCATTTTTTCAAACGAATGGACAATTCATTATTTATGGGAGTATTGGCAGCAAGATTTGGAACTAGTTTGGGAAGTTTTGTAAATTCCTTAATTACCACACCCCTAATCAATATGCCAAATTCTGAGTCTTTCTCCCTTTATATTGGTTTTTCTACTACTATTGGTTTGGCTCTGATGTTTGCACTTATTGGATTTGTTGCTATTGAAATTTATACAAGAATTGTTGTTAAATTAATTAGAGACATGACATTGACTGATTTCCTAGGTTTAATTCATTCTAATCAACCTCTAAATATTCACAAATCAAAGAAAGCAATTATGAACTATATGGAAACCAAAGCGCAAATCTACATTCAAACATTCAAGTTGAAAAATACTCTACATCAATTGACAATGTTTTTCAGATTTGCCAACAAGTCAACTTATGAAATTTATAGTGGAGTTCAAGGTGATGATGGGTTGGATATTTATTTGAGTGATAAAGATCTCTCTCTAATTTATTTGAAAACTCTGTACAATAGAAAATCAAGAGAAATTGACTTGTTGTACAATTTATCAACTCTAATGGCTTACGACCATTTTGGAGACGACGAATGTCATACACCGAAAGCTTTGCAAGTAATGAACAGAGTGTGCAAAAAATCAAGTTTTTGGAATCACTTGGATTATCATTATAGAGCTAAGGAAATTCAACAGTATGCAACTGACACTGGTACAGCAGATGCAAGTCAAGAGAATGATGCAAAAATGTTACTACTCAAGGAGAATCAAGATAAGTTGTTATGCTTACACAGAGACTTCTGGAAAGAAATGATCAATGAACCAGTCAAGCTGTCAAGTGTTCAGAAAATTTGTGAAAAGATATCCGATATTTCAGAAGAATGCGAAGAAACATTTATGGAAGCACTTTCAGATCGTAAAAACAAAGCCTATCTAAGAATGTATGCAACCTATGTTGAATTATTCCATTTTGATAAGGATCTAGCTCAAGCAATTCACATGGAAGCTAATCAACTCGACCAAGAAATGAAAGTTACTCAAAGCATTAACAAAATCAAAAAGAAGCAAGTAGTACCTAGTGCTTCTAGATCTTCTTTAAAATCCCTGTTCAGATCAAGAACCAGAATTAGAGAATCAATGACTGACCAAATGAGCGACGCAGGATCAGACGTTTCAAATCAAATTCCAAATGGGTTTACTGAACATTTTGACCAATTTGATGATAGTGCAAGTGTTGCAGGTGATAATAATGCTCCTGAAGCTGCGGAACAAAAGAAGGATTACTTATTTAGAAATGCTTTGAAAGCTAGACGTCCAGAAGGTGTCAAGTATTTATTGTATTTCTTATTTTTGTTTTGTTGCGTTGCCATTATGACAGGTGGTTTGGTCATGTCAATAATCAATAGTTCCAAAATTAAGCAAAATATCATTAATTTGAAAGATGTCTGTATTCCACAAACAGCTCCTCTTTCAATTATTAGAAATGTAAGAAATATGCAAAATTGGATTTATGTATTCTTTGTGAAAAAGTATGGATGGCCTTCGAGCTTTGGAACCACAGCCACTGTTTCAAAAACCGTAAGTATCTCTTAAAGAATTCTGAATATTAAATGAAATAGGAGTTCATGTCATACTTTAAGGAAAGGCTAGATAAAGACAAAGATGGTCTGTTAAGTTTGCTTGTATTGGGACAGGATATTCAATTTGATTTTGAAACTTATACTCAATATGGTAAATCAATGTACCAAACCTACATTCCTAGCTCTTCTACGACTGGTACAAACTTAACATTTAATACCAAAGTATATATAGGAGAACCAGAATTGAGAAATGTCTCAGTTGTTGAAATTACCAACTCTATCATCAAATATCTCGATCTTATCAAAGACGATGATTTTCCACAAGCAGAATTAGAAAAGTTGCAAGAAATGGACCTAAACTCTGCTGCTGCCCAACAAGTTATTGATTCTATTCTTTCAAAACCGTTCATGTTTCCAATTTCCAATTACAATTTCATGTATTTATGGTTGAACAAGTTTGGAATTACACACATCTATGAAGATTTTTGTAATGCCTACGTTGAAAGAAGCAAGAAATCTACTGTTACATTGATGGCTGGTTCAGAATACTATTTTTATGCAACTATTGGTTTGATGATCGTAATTGGATTGCTTCTTATCGCTTATATTCAATACGATTTATTATTCTTTAAA
Source organism: Naegleria gruberi (assembly GCF_000004985.1). Classification (NCBI taxonomy): domain Eukaryota; phylum Heterolobosea; class Eutetramitea; order Acrasida; family Naegleriidae; genus Naegleria; species Naegleria gruberi. Next base: position 38,399 of record NW_003163278.1, read on the forward strand.
AGATTAGTCAAATTAATTGAAAAGGAGCTGAACAAGGATGGTATTGGAAAAATTTATCAACAATTGAATAAGAAAACTTCTATGGAAGCTTCCTTAGATTCTAATATTGTTAGCAAATCACTTCATGCAAATGCTAGTTTAGTAATTGCAATTGCATTGCTTGCTGTGTTTATTCCATTATGTATTGGAATGTTATACTTGGAAACATACAAGAACGCAAAGAGTGCTCTATTTACTTTCACCAATGTTGGATTATCTTCAAATGTAATTGAACATTTACAGTTTGCTTCATTTTATTTGGGAGAAATTCTTACACTTTTTGGTGTAGCTCACTTATCCAATAACGATGCCAGATTGTTCAATAGCAAATTGTCAAGTGGAAATTTTGAACAAATTTACAAATCATTGAGATATGAAACTGATTTTACTGCAGCAAATTAGTAAGTAGTTTTGGAATTTTAACAATTTACTAGAATCAATGTTCAGCCAAGAATTGATATACGGAGATGTTACTAAACCTGATGATGATCCAGTAATTGGTTTGTATCCATCTTTGGATAAGCTACTCAAACAAGGAGTTGATAATTGTACTCTTTATTTAGAACAGCATAATTTAACTCTCACACTCAAAACGAAAATTCAGTACTGTACAGGAATTGATAAAGTAATGACTGATTTCCTAACTACCATTACACAGACCAGTGAGAATACTCGAGATTTCTATACAAAACAAAATGCTGTATTTGCTGCTAATGGAACAATTTTAGATCCAACTGAAATATTTATGGAACATTACAAGTTAAATGTAATGTCTCATCCTCTGAATGACAAACTATTGATATTCATGAATGAATTTGTTAGAGTCTCTTCAGAACTATCACTAATATTACTTTTAATATTTACTTGTTTAGGATTTTTACTCACAGCAGTCATTGGAAGACTCATATTGGCAATGATCAAGAACAAATCAAATCAACTCTACCACACCAGAATGCTAATGAACTATATTCCAGTAGAAATGTTAGATAGAAATGAAAAACTCAAAAATGTTGCATTATTTAACTCTTTCCCTAATGCACTAGTTGAAAAGTTGAATAGAAAAGGAAAAGAGGGTTCATCTGAAAGTGGATTTAATGGCGTTGCGAATATTATCAATTCTTCAGTTGATGGATCTGCTTTGTTAAATGAAAGTGGAGATATTGAGATTTTCAACCCAGCAGCACATCGAATGTTTAATTCAACTTCAGTCGATGTATTGGGTACAAAGCTTTGTTCTTTATTTGAGGAATCGATTCAGGAAACTATTAGAAAGACATTTGAATCCATAATAGAGCAATCTAAGAAATCTTATAATTCTGGAGGAAATGGACTCGCTCAGGAAACATTAGAAGCTGAATGTATGAGAAGAAATCAAACTAAATTCCCTGCCAAGATTAGTCTATTCACTACTCATCTTTCAGATCGTGGAACTATTGTTGTTTGTACCATTAAGGATGTGACCTCAGAGAAGAAACAACAAGCTCTCCTTGCGGACGAAAAGAAACACTCTGATAATCTACTCAAAAACATTCTTCCAGAAAATGTCGCTTCAAGACTAAAGAAGGGAGAAACATTCATTGCTGAAAAACTTTCTGATATTACATGTTTCTTCTCAGATATGGTTGGTTTCACAAAAATCAGCTCAACCATGCAAGCTACTGAATTGGTGAAAATGTTAAATGCAGTAGTTAATGGATTTGACAATTTGACAGAGCTTTATGACCTGGAAAAGATTAAAACCATTGGAGATGCTTACTTTTGTGTAGGTGGTCTTCATGGTTCTTCAGATCACCCAGAAAGAATGTTAAAATTTGCCATGTCAACCTTCCAAGTCATTAACGATTTTAATTCTGGAAAATTTGGAGTCATTCTAGAAAATGATAATCAACTCGATATCAGAATTGGTATCAACACAGGTTCTGCTCTTGCAGGTGTGATTGGAACCAAGAAATTTGCCTACGATTTGTGGGGTGATACCATCAATACTGCCTCAAGAATGGAATCAACTGGTCAACCAGGAAGAGTTCAAATAAGCAGATCAACCTACGAAAGAGTTTATGATATGGGATTGGAATTTGAGGAGAAACGAGTGGAAGTAAAAGGAAAGGGAATTATGCAAAGTTATTTATTGAGTGCACGTCATCACATAAGCACCAAGGTTGACTTGATTATTCCAATCGAACAGAAAACACTCCAAGATTATGAAATTGACAATGAACCTTTAGAACAATTAAAACTAGATAATAACACATCGTCAAGTCAAAACTCAATGGAATAACTTGTTCTAAAGAATAAAATCAATAACATTTTTACAACACAATTTTGCATTTCTGCTTTGATCTGAAAAATCCAACCCAAATTTGTCCAAATGATTGCCTTGCTTAATTACGCGCCATTATTTCACCACAAAAAATACCTCAACTGCTCAGAGTTTCATTTCTCGCTCTTCATCACGTTTTTCATATCGGAGGATTTTTATTGTTGTTACTCTATTGTTGAAGGCACATCATCACGATGAAGAAGTATATTTCTGTATTATTATATTGTTATTGTTGGCTTGTTTGCAAATTGTTGATGCGCTTTCTATTCAAGTGAAAAACAACAAGGAAGATCCACTAATTCATGATGATGAATTTATTAGACAGTTAATCAGGCACAAAAGTATTGGACTGCTGGAAGAAATGGCAAATTTAATGGAAAGAAGAAGTCGGATCTTGTCAGAATGTTGGGAAAGTACAATGTCAAGATGATGACTTCATCACAAAATATTGTTGAACAACCGACAAGACCAGCAATATCATCATTGGATATTCCAACAAATTATACACTCACAACTGATCCAAAATATATGAATTGTACTCAACTTCACAAGATTAGAGATCAAAGCCAATGTGCAGCTTGCTATGCGTTTGGAGTTGCTGAAATGGTTGCTGACAGATATTGCATTTCATCTCAAGGGAAGGTCAATACCATTCTTTCACCACAATTTATTTTGAGTTGTGATGAATATGAAGGAAATTGCTATGGTGGAGATATTGGAAATACTCTTCTCTATGTTAAAAATTATGGAATTGTTACTGATAGTTGTCTTCCATTCCTTGCTAGAAATGGCTCCAATCTCAGTTGTCCGAACAAGTGTCTCGATGGATCTAATTGGAAATTGAGATACAAGGTAAAGAATCCAAATCAAATTGCTCAAGATGATATTCAAGGAATGCAACAAAGCATTTTACAAGGTGGATCAATCATTGCTGCCTTTCAAGTTTATGAAGATTTTGCTCACTACAAGGGAGGAATATATGTTCATACAGGTGGTGCTTACATTGGTGGACATGTTGTAAAGATTGTTGGATTTGGTGAAACTCCAAGTGGAATTCCATATTGGGTTGTTGCCAATAGGTAAGTTTATTTGTTGCTTAATATAATAATATAATATTTATTGTACCCTTTCCTGTTAATCTTGCTAGTTGGGGAGTTGACTGGGGATTATCTGGTTACTTTTATATAATTAGAGGAAAGAATGAGTGTGGATTTGAAAGTTATATTTGGCAAGCTACTCCATCTCTTTAATTCATTTCAACTTGCTAATAAACTTTGAGAAATATTAAGGCCACCTAACCATGTAGCATTTTATGATCAATGCAATTCAATAGAGATAATTATCATCATTGTAAACGAAAGTCAACTGTCAATATGTCAATTATTGACACTTCTCAAAGCTCATAGCCCAAACCACATTAATACTAAACGAAGATACCAACAGTGTTACAATGATTTCAATAATCCATTACAAAATCCAAAAAGCATATGACCATTATAATCAACCTCATCCAAAAATAATTTACCAAATATTTTCATCGCGCAACAACGAAGATTCAAACCAAAGCACAAAAAGCTTCTTCGCATAAAACGGCGCGAACTCTTCCAAGCCTAAAAAATCATCCTTAAAAAAAAAAGATGAAACTCTTCCTCGCTGTTTTTTGCTTGTTGAGCGTTGTCGCTTCTGCCTATTGTTCCTTGATTGCCAGTGGTGCTAGTTTGCGTTCAACCACTGCTTTGAATATCAGATCAGGCCCATGTACATCAAATGGTATTGTTACTAGTGTTGGTGCTGGTACTACTTTGAAGTTTACTGGTAGCGTCCAATCTGGATGTGGTTATACATGGTATGGTGTTGAAGTTAATGGTAAAAGAGGACATGCTGCTTCTAATTTCTTGACTGAAGTTAATAATGGAGGTGGTGGTGGTTCTAACACTGGTGCTTCTATCAGTGTTGATGCCTTGAGAAGAATTATGCCAAACTTGTCATCATCAAAGGCTAACCAATATATTGGATATTTGAACAGTGCTTTGGCTGCTGGTAATATTAATACTTGTTGCAGAAAGAGTGCTTTCCTTGCTCAACTTGCTCACGAATCTGGTGATTTGAATTGGTTTGTTGAATTTGCTTCAGGTGCTGCTTATGAAGGTAGAAAGGATTTGGGTAACATTTATCCTGGTGATGGTGTTAGAGTAAGTTATCTTTGACATTTTGACTTTTGACACTTTTTGACATTTTCAATTATTATTAATTTATTAATTATATTATAGTACAAGGGTAGAGGTCCAATTCAAATTACTGGTCGTGCTAATTATCGTGCTGCTGGTCAAGCCCTCGGAATTGATTTGGAAAATAATCCAACCAGAGCTGCTGATCCAGATGTTGGATTCCGTACTGGTAAGTAGTTAGTTGAAAACTGTTAATAATGTTTATACTAATCAACACAATAGCTGTTTGGTTCTGGAACTCAAGAAGTTTGAATCAATATGCTGATCAATGTAACCAATCTGGTTTTGATATCACTACCAGAAGAATTAACGGTGGTTACAATGGTAAGGCTGACAGAGATGCTCACTGGACCAGAGGTAAGAGCGTTTTGGGATGTTAATAAATATCAAAGATTTATTCCAAATTATCTTTCTATTTTTGAGTTTTACAAAAGTTTACAATGGCGTTAGTGAAATGGAGGTCGGCGACCTCGTCGTAATTGAATGATCCAAGCAATTAACGATTTGAAACTCGGTTGTTACTGGATATTTTTCTTGGGCATTACAAAATCATAAGAAAAGAACAGATTATAATTTGATTTGGGAGCAAAATAATATCCACTCACATTCTTAAACGACATGACAGTGTAGGTTCTATGATCTCTATCTCGAAATTCATTCAATGAATAGCCACTTCCACCAAATAAAAATACATTCTTATTTAATCCTAAATAAACATCATTCTCAGCATGGGAAATAATTTCATATTCTGATATTCGGTCATAATCTGCAGGTGATTCATACTCTTGAGTTTCTAATTCGGTATGGGAATAGGTAAATGCATTAAATTTCTGCCTCAGAAATGCTCTCTTCTTTGTAAGACAATAATTTTTCAATTCATAATCGTATGTAAAATCTTCATTCAATGGAGAAATCGATTTTGTAATCCTCTTCCAAATATTTTTCAAGTTATTGTACCAATTTGAGCAAACTGTATCAGGTCTCTGTATTAGAATATCAATAGGAGGCAAGAATTCAAATATTTCTTCCACAATTTCTGATGGCAGTAATGTAAACTGATATCCACTGACCAATGATGACAATTTAAGGGAAAATTCATCTGTGGAATCAATTGAGGTTTCAAATTTATATTTTACAATTTCTTTCAGCAATGAATTAAAAAGAAACCATACGAAATATTATCCTTTTTAAATACATTATATTGTTCCGAACAATAATTTGCCAAATTCGTAATACATTCCGTTTGGTCGAAAGATAATTCTAGATGCTCATTTAATTTACATTTCTTTGAAATTGACTCAGAATCTTCTTGGCTTGATTCCGAATTTTCTTGTTCTTCTGCTTCTTCATCCTCTTCTTCGCTCTGCGGGGAACGATTGAGTAGTTGATCAGCCACAGTTCGATCTCTTTTCATTTTTTTTTTAAATTTTAAATTACTTTTCCCGCCAAAATTGGATTTAAAACTTTAAAAAAATTAACAAATTTGCCTTAACGAATTTCTCAAACCAAATTTTAACGATTTTTTCTCGTTCTTATTCTTCAGCATCAACTGAATACAAACGCTGCCTCGAGACGACAACAACAAGCCTCCGATAAAAGGAGTGTTCTCTCGATGGGTATTCCCAGTGTTTTGATCACTTGTTTAATTTGGTTTCTTGCTTACCAATCTCCTCTTCTCAACAATATGATGATGAAGAATAATAATTATAGTAATTTAATGAATAATAATAACAACAATATCAATCATGGTCATCCGATGATGATGCAACATCAGAAGAATCCAAATATTCATCCCGAACATTACAATATTAAGAAGAGCAATAATAATGGAGTTCCGGATGATGGTGGTGCTCAATATTCATCAGGAATGGAAACATTGAATGGTAATATTAGTAACGCTGATCGATTGGCCTTTGGTCTCAAATGTATCTTTGTGGCATCCCTTCTCTTTCCATTTATTATTCAACGAATCGCTTCAAAGAGATTGAATTCCGAAGCAATTAATCCATTGTTATTGGAGGAAAGAGCACTTTCTATTTCTTCATCAGGCTCATCTACTGTTTCATCATCCTCAACAATGGTACTTGATCAACAAGTCAAGTTGGATTTCATGTTTATTCAAACCATGCAAAGAATTTTACAGAACACTATTGAGCAGTTTATTATCTTTTCAATGAATGTATTGATATTGAGCTTGTATTTACACCCAAAGGATTTTAAGATTATCATATTTGCTACCATTACTTTCATTGTTATGAGAATTGCTTTTTGGATTGGATATTTGAGACACTATGTAATGAGAGCAATAGGATTCTCAGTTGGTATGATAATGAATATTGTGTTGGCAATTAGTGGGTTGTATTTACTGATAACAAATGATGTTCTACCACATGTTTTATAGAGAGATGATATCTTCAGACGGGAAGAATGGTCTACCATCAACAGCATTATACGATACCGTATTGGATCAAATATTCAAATATGCAAAGACAACGAGATATGTACATATTGAGCTCTCAACTCAACCAAAATTTTCATGCGCATAACTTCAACTTTGCCATTTATGATCATTTTTCAGATTACCATATTTACTCACTCTTCATTTGTAACTTTTTGTTTCAATTAACAAATTTCATTTCCTTTTATGATGAATTTGTACCGCTCTAAAATGCTCGTGCAATTAGTTTGTCATGAAAAATAGGAAAGTTTCTAACTACGATACCATCTCCTTTCAGCATATTTCATTGATTTTTACGTTATCGCTGACCTGATTATCATATTTTTCACTAATCAAACTACAAACAAGTGATGACTGACTCGAATAAGGCTTCCCCTATAGAGTATCGAATCTTTGTAGTAGCGTATTGGATTGACAACGCAATTATAAAATGTTTCAGACTGAAGTTAACTGAGAAAGTATCATTAAACAACCAAAAACAAAATGTCAAACACCAACCAAACAAAAAGTAATAGGTCGAAAGCCCAAAGTAACTGGAACCAAGCCATGCTAGAGAGCTCGATAAATTCCAGCCGGCTGATAATATGGAAAGTGGCCAAAGATAAAACTATCAAATCCACACAGGAGAGAAAATCCATCAAGAAACAAAAGACGAAAGTGACTGTCGATGGAATTGTGAGGAATCGAATGATTTCTGATAGAGAGATTATGCAAGTTTTACATTTACCACAAATGCAAGCATGTAAAATATTGAATTGTAGTTTATCCACTTTGAAAAGAAGATTTTACGAATTGAAAGATGGTTTTGGATTAGACAGATGGCCCAATAATTTGCTTGTTGCCAGACATTTGCCAATTTTCAAAAAGATTTATCCAATGTCTTTGGACTTTATTCTGAATCATGACGACGAAACATCTACCACTTCTCAATAAAATCATCTACTAATTTCTAACTGAATTTCGAACTAGAATACATGTTTATTTTCAAACAAATATTAGAAAGTCAAATGGATGACAGAGAATCTCTAACTAAGAATATCACCAACAGCTTTATAACAATAAAATTCATATTTCAAAAACTCAAACGAGCCATCTCTTATTCCCAACGCCAAACAACTCGAATTAATTTCCTCTCCATCAGTCACTCCTCTATAATGCAACTCTTCCTTCATGAAACAAGTATAAACATGATTGAATTGTTGATTCTTGAGCAACTTTTCAAATTCCACTTCAACGCCATCGTGAGCTGTTTGATGTGGACAGCAATCAGCAATATTTGAATGGAATGATAATTGATGAGGAGCAGAATATTCAGAATGCAAATAGATCAGTAAATTGAAAAGTGCTTCCTTTGCAAAATTAACTTTCAAAACTCCAGATTTGTGACAATTAACTACAAAATCATTAATCCATTGATTGAAATTTTGAGTAATTTCGTTTGGAACTTGTTTTTCAATTTCAACATCAACTTCATTGTAATCAAAATCATCAAAACCTGTAACAATGTGTGAGGAATCAATGAAATCTAACTTGAAAGAAGTTATCTTTCTGATATTTCTAACAATATCATGTTGATAAGTTCCAAAAAAATCATTCGATTCTACATAAACTCTACAACTTTCATTGTAATAAATCTTTTCCAAATCCTTTACAATTTTTTCATCAATTTTTTCAACAATTCCATTGATTAAGAAATGATTCTTGAAAGAGGTTGGACTTTCTTCTTTCTTTTCATTCGAAACATGACTAATCAGAAGTGGAAAGAATAAGAAATCTTCATAACTAAACCGAAAACGTTTCTGACACCAAATCAGCTCCATATCCATTCCAATTAATTTAGCCAACTCGTAAATTACACCTTTGGCCTTCAATTGCTTTGGAACTTGATCAAAATTTTGTGGTTTTTCAAGTAAAATTTTGCCAAATGTCAAAACATTTTTCTTCATTGGACGTCCTACTTCAAACTCGAATAACTTCTCAGTTAGACAAGATTCAATAGAATAATAAGCTTTTGATAGATAGTATAGCATGGAAACCTCATGAATATTGATAGGTTTCGGAAAATCTTGTTCGAAATCTTTCACAATTGGCTGAAGGAAAATATTTAAATTTTGTTCGATCAGGAATTTCCATTCCTTGTTCACGAGAGTGAATTTTAGGATATCTTTCAGGGTGGAATAGTCGAATAGGATGGAGAGGAAGGTGTCGATGTGGTGTGTGAGCGGATGTTGTGTCATTTGCTATTTTTTTAGTTTCGAATAAAGTTTTATTTTTAATGAAAGTGTGAAACAGTGTTACATTCGGCTAAATTGAAAAGTTTACAATTTGATAATATCAGATTCTAAAATTTTCTTATATCCTCCAACAGTTTGTTGTGAACTTTCACTATTCGAATCTTTTGATAATTGTGAAATTGGATTTTCCGTCTTTTCAAAAACAAATGTCGTGTACAACTTGACAACTGTCCAAAAATCCTCATTCATATCTCGAACATTTAATCTTGGACGACTATTCTCAGTTTCTCTATTATTTCTGTATTTTTCATAAAAATCATAAAAATTCAAATTCTCAACCAATGAAAGATTGAATTCCTTGGCCATTTCTATAAATATTTGAGGGTTGACTAGATATTCAGGACATGGATCGACGGCATCTTCCAATTGGAATGTATAGCAATTTCCAAATGGTTCCTCAAATGATTTGTCATCAGAACATTGAAAATTAGCTTGAAATACTGAATTTTTCAATGTCTTTCCCTCAACTTTCTTTAACATGCTTTGTAAAACGTTGGAATCAAGTGTGGTGACGATGAATTTGCCTCCCTTCTTCAATCTACTGGTGGCATTTTGCAATGCAGTTTTAACATGTTCCTTACTTTGAAAAAAGTAGTGGAAGGCAAATTGACATGAAACTGTATCAAATTCCACATTGGAATCAAGTGCACTTTCAATTGACACTTTCCCAACATCTGCATGAATTAATTTGGCAGGAAACTTCAAATCTCTTCCTCCATTATATCTTTCACTCAAACTCACCAATGAATTGAATGAAATATCAACTCCTACATAATTCTTAATATTTCTAAAACTGAATTTGAATAAATCACCTCCCTTTCCACAACACAAATCCAAAACAGTGCACTCATTCGGAACATATTTGTAAATCAAAACTCCTTTCAGCCAATTATTAAAATCCTTAATTGGTTTAATTGGTGAATTGTTTCTTTCTTCCCTCGATTGATTCTTCCTCTGATCATACATCTCCTCCGGTGTAAATGTTCTATTATTGTAATTCCTATTATTACTATCACGATGATGATAATTACGATTATTGTTGTTATTATTATTGTAATATCTATTATTATTATTATTATTTGAATGATAACGTTCTTGTTGTTTATATTGTTTTTGAATTCCTCTTGATTCTCTATTATATGATGATGATGATGAATTATCATCTCTATCATTCATTCTCCTATTATTATTATTGTTATTATTATTTTGATGATGATGAGAATTGGAAACATGATCATTCCGATATTCTCTTCTCCTCTCTGTATTGTTATTGTTGTTGTTGTTGTTGTTATTACTGTGATGATGAGAGGCTGAGTCTTGTGCTGGCATTTTTTTTTAAATTGTTTGAACAAATATTATAAAGATATTTAGGATAATTTTAAATCATGTAATATCATGTAATAACAACACTACAAAATATTAAAATTAAGGTGGCACTGTAGCTGACAATAAAAGGAAATTCGGTAAAAATTTTTGGTTAATTATTTTTTACAATTCTTGCTGAATGACGAAGTAATTTATTAAAGTTTGAGAGGTTCTCCTACACTCTCCTACAAATTTGGAGACTTGGTTAGAAGACAGCATCTTCTCTTATATGTGAATAGTTTATCCCTACTTTACTTTGCTTTACTTTTCACTCTCTTTAGAATAAATAATGAAATCCCAACATGATCCGATTGTTCTTCATCATCGTAACGGTAAAAAAATTAAAGTTTTAACCTTCTCCTACACTCCAGTAACAAAATTAAACATTGCAAAAAACAAGATATGGTCTAGATGTGTTGTTATGTTTGTACCAACTTTACTTTGCCTTCTTATTGTGTTTCCGTATTGAAAATAAGCAACTAAAAGTACTATCAAAACCAATTAATTTTATTTTCGGATGTTCTACAAATTTTAAATGAAATTGCATCACGAAGTTCTCAACCATCAGATAGGATTCAACTGTTTCTGTAGCATGCAAAAGAGAATATTCTAAGAACAATACTGAATGTGTATGTAGATCACTGGTGTGGAAATTATGACAAGTGCTATGGAGAAAAAACAAGATGCTTGTTGTAAAATTGACGAAAGAAGTGCATAGTTTCAGAAACACAATCAACAGAAATTAATTTCCGAAAAAGAAAGAAGAAGAAAATAGATCATGGTGTTTCATGTTCATGTACTGCAAAAGTTGTCCTTGTAAATCAGCTCGTGTGTTGTGTGGCAATGATTGTCACAAAGGACAAACAAGATGTAAACTGTTTCGACTTGTTATTTTTTTTAAAATTTTGGTGAACAATGAACAATAGTGCCACCTTAAGACATTATTCTTGGATAATTTTTCGAAACACACGAAAGAAAAGAATAAATGTTGAATGGATTACCTGAAGCAGCCAATAATTTTATTGTTCATATTTGTTAGGTTGCATTTCCTTTTAGAGCGAATTGAGCTGAAAAAACGTGTTGTGGGTTCCTGGTTCAAGAAACCGTTTTGACGGCTGTGGCAGCTGACACGCGTTATTTTGATGTTGGCGTTTAAATCGTCATCAACAACATGCTGATTATTAAATAATAATAATTATTGTTAATAATATTAGTCTTCGTTGAGAATGAATTGAAGGCTCATTGGATAAAGTTTGTTAAATATTGGCAAGTGACGTATTTCAAAAAAGTATTGTGGCCATCTCTCTAATCCAAATCCATCCTTCAATTCGTAAAATCTTCGTTTCAGAGTAGATAAACTACAATCTAATTGTTTACATGCTTGAATTTGGGACAAGTGCAATACCTGTAACATTTCCTTCTCAGAAATTATTCTATTTCGTCTTGGTTTTGAAATTTTAGTTTCAACAAAATGTGAAGAACCATTAGAGGATATCTTTCTCCAACATGTAGTCATGAATTGAGCAGAACCAGAGCCATTAGTATTTGTCTTTCTTGTATCAACTTGAAAGGATGAAGAATTCAATTTCTTGTTTTTGTCTGAAGATGACCCAGAAGATGAACTTGACAAGTCAGAACTCTTGAAATTTGCCGTGCTAGTTGACTGACATGGGGTGGTTGAATGCATTTTGATTTTGTGTTGTTGGTTTTTTTTGTGTTTTGATAATTTCTTCTTCTACACACAGCGTGTCTTTCCAAATTATGAAGCAGGAAGGCAACAATGAAGTGTCACACAAATAACTGTCACATCTTCTACAACAGTAGAGCCTTCCTTTTAGAGAACCTATCCATGAAATTTGGAATTTTAACAAAGGCAACGAAATGAGATAAGCATGTTCGTGTGGTTTTCTTTGGGTAAGTGTTGAATTTAAACTCTCCTTTTAGGCCAACCAATCACTTGTGTTGACACTATTTGGGTTTTGATACGTTTTGATTTGGGCCTTGCTTGGCCACAAGTCCCTTATGGACCAATAACACTCATCTATTCTAGTACATTTAGGTAAATGTTAATATATTTAATGTTCAGAGCTGTTGTGAGAAGTTTTCTTCTTGTTTTTGTCGTTACCAAATGTACTCGGTAAATCATGATAGTGCCAAAATTACTCTGTAGAGAGGTGTTATTTCAACTGTTGAGATGATTGTGTATTAGCAATATCAATTGTTCTTATCACTGATGAGAGTTCGGATGCATCTCCCGCATCAACAGAACTCCCTTTTCTCCCAACAAAATAGATTTAGCCATGGTAAATAAGAATCAGAATGTAATCAGGCTAAAAAACACTATTCTCACACCTTCGGCAATGAACTTTGCTCTTCTTGCCTTTTAAATTTGCTCTCAAAATCTTTACTATTTTCAAGCCTTCATAATGATCAAGACAACAACACGAAACCGTTCTCTATGCAATAATACATATATGTGTTCAAGAGAGAAATCAATACAAAGGTTTTGAGGCTTTTTTATTAAGAATTTACAGTTTTCTTGGCGCCAAAAATTTTACTTTTAAATTAAACGTTTGAAAAAAATGGTGCGATGAATGAGAAGGAATTTTTGATCAAAATTCACGAAGGAGAAGTGCCATAGAGTTTGGTGTGAGATGATTGAATATGGGAGGTTTTATTTGATTTGATGCATTAATTTGAATAGCTGATCTATGATAATTATTTACAAGTGTATTAATAATTATTAGTAATTATTAATAATCAAAACATGAGTAAACATCATGATAATTTTTCTAATTGTTGAGAAGTTGTGGTTTTACATTTTCATCAGTTTGAATATTTGTGCTTTTGCTTCTGTACTCTGGATCGGCATATTTGAGCAAATTTAAAGTGGAACTATTCAACTTTCTTGCTGGCTTTGAAATCCTATTGTTTGGTTTCAAGCTTTTCAGAACAAGTTGATGAGGACTGGAAGATTTCTTGATGAGGATTGGCTGGGTATTTAGTCTTGTGCTTATTAGAATTGGATTGGCTCTGTTAATGATTGTCCCATCATTAACATTATGTGTATTATTACTATTATTAAAGAAATCAATATGGCCCATCAACAGGTTCGTTTCATCTTGGAGAGGAGTTTGAATTGGATAATGCATTGCTAAATTATCGGAATGATGATATTGATCTCCTTCTTGTCCAAATACTTCATGTGCTTGTGGTGTTTGTTCTTGTGGAAAATATTCAACAACAATTTCTTCAACCTCTGATGAAGACAATGAATCTCTCGACCTGTTCATCACTAAAACACGTGTTGTATTTTTCTTTGGAAATGAAAACGATTGTTGACGGGCGCTAAAATACCAACAATCTTTCAATATGATTTAAAATAACAATATTTTTTGTTCCTACCCAAAAAAAGGTAAATTTGCTGTTGTCATAGAATGGAATGGAAATGGATTAATAGGTCGAATCTATCTATTCCTCATCACTGTTGAGAATGAATTGTAAATTCATTGGATAAATCTTTTTGAAAATTGGCAAGTGACGAATTTCAAAGAAATATTGAGGCCATCTTTCCAATCCAAAACCATCCTTCAATTCATAGAATCTTCTCTTGAGTGTGGAAAGACTGCAATTAAGTTGTTTGCATGCCTTTTGTTGTGATAAATGCAAAACTCCAAGAATTTCCTTTTCAGAGATGACTCTCTTCTTTTCCACTGAATTGAATGAATTCGTTTCCACAATATAATTAGCAAAAGTTGATGATGTGCATCTCCATTTGGTGATGGTAGGTGTTGTATTATTAGATGAACCAACAGTAGGTAAGTTTCTATTACTGACATGTTGCCAAACATTTGCACTTAGATTCGATGCAGAGCTGCTGCTCTTAGGAGATCCACTGCTAACACTGCTCATACATGCATTATTGCTTCTAACACATTGTTGTGAATGAGAAGGATATTGAAATGTCTGATCTACCACATGCATGCCTTTCTGAACTATCACATGTTTAGATATGCTCATTGCTGGCTGTTGTTCCAGCACAATGGTCAGCTTGTTTCCTGACATTTTCTTACTCTTTCCAATCTTGTTATTATTGCTATTCATCTTGTTGCTATTTTTTTTTGAAAATTATTGAAAGAATTGATATTTGGATTTGTGTCATTTATATACGAATTAAGAAGCAAGAATCATCTCTGGTTTGATGTTTTTTTCTCTTTTTGCTCGAATGTCACTGAGAATCATGATCATAGTTTGTTCGAGATGAAACGAATAGAATGGACGAAAGAGATACGTAAGGAGATGGTGTTTCTAGTTTTGATATTCTTGATGAAACAGGAGAACTTTTCTGTCCCTTTCATGTAATACGTGTTCTTTTTGAAGAGTACGGTAACATGTCAAACACAAGTGTTAAGGAGATTGTTTAATCTTTGGATTACATGTGATTAATGGCATTTCTAATCTAGTTGAGCATGTTCAGAAACAACTCATCTATCTTTGAAATCAAGCCCTAAATACTTCAGAGATGATGAAACATGATTTCAACCATATTGATCATTATTCAAGTCGTTTGACTTTTGACAATTATTGAATACTTTAAAAGGAATCATCAAGTTGACATTATGATGATTTAATCGATGGTGAACCTTTAGCTTATCCTTCAAAACAAACTTCAATAATAATCGAGTCCAGTAGTTTAGAAATTGAAAACACAGTTTGTATTTTTTTACTGATGAGATTACTTCAACACGACAAACTAATTCATTCCACATTAGTCAACCAAGGCAACCTCAATCAAATAAGACAAATATTTTGACATCTTTCTTCAATCATTCAAAATGAATTGCAAACTCATTGGGTAAATCTGTTGGAAAATTGGCAAATGTCGAATTTCATGAAAATATGTCGGCCAACAATTTAATCCCAAGCCATCCTTCAGTTCGTAGAATCTTCTTTTCAAGGTGGATAAACTACAGCCGAGTTGTTTGGATGCTTGTTGTTGGGAGAGATGCAAAACCTTGATCATTTCTTTATTGGATATGATTCGATTTTTTGTTTTCTTTCGTTTATTTCCTTCAATGAATTTGTTACCAATAGAAACTCGTTTGAGGACGAAAGAGAACTCATTTGAAGAATGAGTTGTCGATTTGGTTGGAGAAGGTTTCTTTTTCACTATTGAAGTAATTTCAGATGTTTCAATTCTTGACATTTTGTTTGTTTTGCTTTCGTATACTTACTGTTAACATTTATATAGTACTGGATTGGTTGTAATCATGGGAGATTGAATATCATAATCAGGTGAGATAGTCTCGTCTCAATCCCAAAATGGATATTTTTATTTTGATTAGTCTTGACAATTTTTGAGAATGAATTGAAAACTCATTCAATGATTTCTTCAAATATTGGAAAATTATGATAAGGGAGTTTCCAATTACCATTGATTTTATATACCATGATGATTGATGGTAACTTTTCAAGATAAAAACCTGCAACTTCTACAACAGAAATTGATCAAAGACAATAACTAATACATTTATTAGCACCAGCCTCGAATTTATCTGTTATTCATCTTGTTTACCTCTTTATTTAAGTTGTTAATCTGATTTATAAGCACAGCGTTCTCATTCTTTAAGAGTTTAACTTCCTTTCTAAGACTAGTACATTCACCACAACAAACTGGCGAGATTGGAGTTTCCTTTTTCTTTGATTTGCCTGCTTTTTTATCACTACGTTTCTCTGCCAACAGAATTCCTTCTAAACTCCTTGCTTGTTCTTCCAAGGCCTGATTTTTAGTGATAATATCTGAAAAGGAAGAATTGGTAGGAAGGAAAATCAATGGTGCATTCTCAGTACTAAGAGAAGAATTCACAAAGAAAGTTGGAATTGGTTTAGCCAAATCTTCATCAACTACATTCTCAAAAATTACCATATCACCAATGCAAACTGGTTTTTGCAACGGGTTATTAAATGGTGGCTCCAAATGAGAAGTTTCAGATAGGCTTTTAGGAGTGCAATCTAACAACTTTCCCTTCTGCAGGTCTTTGCTAACAATAAGCATTTTCAGAAGTGAGGGATTTTTTTTTAATTTATTTTTCAAGGTGATTACGGTTTGCGCGGGAAATGTTGGTCATGTGATAAAGCAACATTGGTGGAATCATTAAGCTTGAATTGTTGCTTGTGAAAGTAAGATTGCAAACATGAGTATTAAGGAAACTTCTTTTGATCTATTCCAATTCAATTTTTTCAACAAGTTTCCAATAAATCTATCCGAAATCAGCACTTGGAAATCAAATTAATGTTAAAATTGTTTAAAATACAATAATTTCGAATAGATTTTATTACACAATTTGGTCATTTATACAATTCTTCCAATTTCCATTAAAGAAAAATGAAAAACTCTTTCTAAAACTCTTCTTGATATGTTTTCCAGTTGACTTGACTCCCTTATGATATTTCCAAATATATTCTTTCAAAGTTACCAAAATTGTACAAATAATAAAAAAGGCAAGAACTGAAGCCACAACCATCGAACAAGCAGCAATGATTGGATCATTTCTCTGTTGATCATAAATAGCATAAGTTGCCCATGAAAGAACTGCTGTATACGGAGCATCTCTTCTCCACCACAAAAAGATCATTCCAATAATCAAGACGATTGCCAAGAGTAAACAAGCCCAATTCGAATAGGACATTCCAAGGAGAATCTTATCAGTAGAAGGCCATGTGTAAGTAATGGCAATGGTAATATTCAAAGTTGTGGCAACAGTCAACCAACCCATATAAATACTAATCATTGGTTGAATAATCCAATATTCCCACAAATTACATTCGGCATGATTCCACAACTTTCCCTTCGTATATAATTCACTCTTTTGAGGTTCCAAATAATTTACATTGACACGTACGTACATGATTGCCAAGGTCAGTAACATTAAGGCAATGAACACAACTGCAGCCCATTGAGATCCATAATTTCCTCTCGCACTAAAATGAAATGGAAAGAACCAAATAATATTCAATAAAAAATTCAAAGGAAGGAAAATTGTCATTTTGTGGTTGATTAAAATATTATCTCGACCGAAAAGTAAACTTTGGATAAAGTTAATGACGACTACGGCTGCTACGAAGGTGTAGATGAGACCCCAGATGGAGAATGCCCATCCTTTTGGTGTGAATGGTGTGAAATATTCAGTAGAAATGTCAGATGTCTTGATGCCATTAATGATATTTCCAGCACTTGACAGAATATTCATAATTACCAAACCAATAAAGAAGATTGTGTTCAGAATTGGAATTAATCTCACTCTGACCTTCTTATAAATTGGTGAATGTTTTTCTGAATGTGTTTCTTTCAGTAAGAATGTTGGAGTTTCGTAATAAATATTCGATTCCTTATATTGTTTCTCGTCAGTCTTTGAAGAGCCAGAAGTTGTCGACCTTTCACTATTCACTTCTGCATTCACTGTCTTTTCGTTGGCTTCAGAATTTTGCACTGCTTGTGGTGGTGAAATCTTTTGAGTCATTTCTTACAATATACACTATTTTAAAGAGATATTAATTTGTTATAAGGTGAATTTCAAAATGTTGTTGAGATTTTGATGTTTGCTTATTTTTTTCTAACTGGTTTTTAAGGATCTCCATTGAAATAACAATTGTGTTCAGTAAAAATCAGCGAAATCTCAAGATTCGAGATTATACTTGAAGTTGTACTTGAGGTTGAAGAGATTTTTCTTATACTTGAAGAGATTTACATATTCATCTTTGGTTTGGTCATGGATAAGATGTTGTTTTCAAGTGCTTTATTGTGAGTATCAAGTGCGAATTGTAGCGTTTCCTCTTCCATTGTAATATTCTTATTGATCTTGATAGAGAATTACATTTTGTAATAATTCAAAATTGGAAAGTGAGTTTTGAATGAATCTGTTGAAACATGCTTGAATTGCTGCTAATTCTTGTTGATTTTTGAATGATTGATCTTCTGTTGCATCTAATTGTGCAATAATTTCATAATTGGTCAATTTGGAATTCTTTACAATTTTCACAAGTTTTTCCTTTACAAAATTTAAATTTTCCAGCAATAAATTGTCTTCCAATTCAGTTTCATAAGTATGAATGTAGATAATTAATGGAAAATCTGGAGTATCTTTGATCATGTGAATGGATTCAATGAAAGATTCAATTCTTTGATAATCCTTCTTCAATGGCCATGAGGGAATCAACAATATGAAAGCATTTCCATTTCTATAATGATCACAGTGGTATCTATCCTCCTTCTCATGCGCAATTTCAGCTGTATAATGTCGATAAATAATCAAAATTCTGATAAAACTTACCAATGTCAATAAGTTTAGTTTCACATTTCAAATATTCAAGATATAAACTTTTTAATCCAATGTGATTGTAATTCACTGAAACATTAACAGTATTTTGTCTTGAACGATACTTTGAATATTTGTAATTTTTTAACGTTTCATATGAAGTGTATGGATCTAATTTCTTATGGAATTCACTTCTTCCAGTTTTTTTATCTGAAAGTAGAATTATTGACAATTCTTTGGATTTCAATAATTCTTTCATCATCTTTTGTTTCCATGTCAATAATTTACAAATAGAACTATTTAATTGCTTTCTTTCCAATAGAGATTGACATAAATTATTAGCAAGTAATGATCGGCTAGTATTTACCAATTTACCAAATACTAGGCTCCATATTTTGTTAAAGTAATCCTCCATCAATTCATTCAATTCGGGAGAAATCAATGAAAGATTATTCACTTGTTGGAACAGTGTTGCTGATTCCGTATTGGTACTGCCAATATTTTCAAATACAAGAAGATAATCGAAAATAATTGCGAATATTTCTGAAGGTAGCTTGTGAATAATTGTTCTTTCTTGTTCTTGTTGATGAGGAGATGATGCTAACATTTTTTTTTGTTACAGCACATAATAGAACTTCCTATTTTGAATCAAATTCTATTTATTCCATGGCATCACCTGGTGATTTAACTCCTGGAGACTTTTTGACTACTTTTGTTGTTACGGTGGCCTTTCTTATTATTCCTTTTTGTACAATTTGTGGTCGAGAAATAGGTGAAGAGGAATAATCAGATCCATTATCTGATAGGGCAGGAGAATTGATTGGAGTTATTGGTGACATTGGAGATGTACCAAGAGAGTTTACAGTTGGAACTTTACGAATAATCTTTCTGATTATTTTAACTGGTTCTGATGGAGAAGGATTTTGGTGGAGTGGAATGGAATCTATTGTATTTGGTGAATCACTGACCTCGTCATCCATAACTGAGGAAGCATTGGAGAGCATTGAAAGAGTTCTATCGGTAGAGCATGACGATATCGATGATACTGAGCTCACAGATGAAGAGTAGAGAGAGTTATTTCTATTGTTACTTCCGTTTTGTGAAATGATCGAACCATGATCTGGTTGTTTTGTTGTTGTCACTATAATCGATCCATTTGTGGTTGATGATGAAGATGGTGCAGTAGAGGAGTTCTTATTAGAATTTCTTCTCTTAAACGAGTGTCCTGTTGACAATGAATTTTGGTTTTCACCACCTGTTGCTGATTTGTGTGAATTTGAATTCTTTCTTCTTGATGTTACACTAGGAGGAGGCACATGTGAGCTTGCAAGCCAAATTAAATGATGCAAAACCTCATCAATCGACACATCATTCAGTGAAGCCTTTACTGTGGCCATCTGGAAAAGCCACCTCTTATTTGTATCAGCCGAATATCTAATCAACATTTCAGCAACCTCACAAGCTACTTGACTATTCTTTACATTCATCGTAAGCCAAGATTGTTCCGTATTACTATTGTTAGCATTCAAATTTAATCGCAAGCCATCATCATTGCTGTTATTATTTGGCTTATTAAGAATTTGATGATGATCGCGTGAGGAAGAGACAATAGAACGTGGCGAGGTTGATGTTGAGGCTTTTTTTCCCTCCAACATGATCTGTAAAAGATTGGCGCGCTTTGATTCTTCCATAAAATGATAGAAAAGAACATGATCAAAGGCTACGGGTGAAGCATTGGAAGCAGCAGAGGACAGAAAGATTGGAAGTTGGCTCGATGAATTATTATAGGAGGTAGATTGAATTCGGGAGGAGGTGGCTGGCTGTGGATGTTGTTGTTGTTCATTAGAAAAATTTAAAGATTGATTATTATTGTTATGATTTGAATTTTGAATTGTTGTTGTAGTAGTAGCCGAAGATGATGAAGATAGAGTGATGGTATTAGAGGAGGAGAGAACGGAAGTTGGTGAAGGTGGAGTTTGGTGAAGGAAATGTGCTGAAGTCGATGATGTCGACATGTAACTACCGCTCATCATCATCATGTTGTTATTATTATTATTGGGAGGTGATGATTCAGGTAGTTGTTGATGAGGAGAACCATGATGAATCATCTTTTTCGTTATTTAATTAATTTAATTATAATATCGTCTTCTTTAGGATCAATGGATAATAGGAGAGAAAAAGTCTGCCTTTCACCCTCTGCTGATAATAATAATTTAGAATTTAAAGATTTGATGATGATCGAAAGTTAAAGTAGATATCTAATAATTATTGGAAGAATATAGTCTCACAATCTCATCACCACAAAAAGACAAGGTTAATGATTCGGTCACTTTGTTTTTTTTGTTGGCGTAAAGCAAATCGTTTGATTCTTGACATGGAAACGAAGGAAGATTCGGCTGACACCATGACATGCCATATTTTGTTCAAGAAAGTTTACAAATTCTCTTTGTAAATGTAATGACCTTTTTTCAAAGGCTTTAACCCTTCCAGATATGAACAGTCATTAAGCAACACAAGGTTCACAAATGTCACCATAGCATACAACTGTCAAACATATTTCTGTAAATGCCATTAAGAAAAGCATTCCCAAAAAGATCCTCATCATCTCAGAAAAGAGTTTCAAAAAAATAGTATTGGTCAATAACAGTTCTTTTACTATTATTATTATTATTGGCATGAAAATAGAAATGAGCTGCTACATGAGAGCCATTGTAGTATGGTTTGTTATCATGTTGAGTGAGACAGTCCATGGAATATTGAGAGGATTACTATTGGTGCCACTGGTTGGTGATTTCCGAGCTCGACAAGTTTGTGTCTTTACAGGAATGTTATTAATTTATTCAATTGTTAAAAGGTTTAAGAGGTGGATTAATGTTCGGAATGATGATCATGTTCAAAAATTTGGAATTGGACTGATGTGGGCCTTACTCACAATTTTCTTTGAGATTGGACTTGGAAGATTGGCTGGCTTTTCATGGGAACGAATCATGGAGGATTATAATCTACTTCAGGGAGGTTTCATGATCATTGGATTGGTGTTCATGTCTCTTGTGTTGAGAATTGTATGAATTACAATTATCAAAAAATTTAATTGGTTGATTCTTCCTATTGGCAATATTTGTTGTTACATGTACAATTATTAATTACATAATATATTAATAATATTAAATTATTATTATTAATTCATAATTCATGTTGAATTTCTTCATGCCAAATCAAATAATAATAATAATATTAAATTGTTTCAATCACTCCTCCACTCGAAATATTCGGAATTGAATTATTAAACAATTCATTATATGAAGAAATATGATCCGAATGGAATGACGATGAATTTTCATCTTGTTGTTTTTCTTCATTCAATATGAATTGCAAAGACATGGGATATAATTTGTTAAATATTGGTAAATGTCTAATATCATGGAAATATTGTGGCCAACGTTTCAATCCGAGTACATCCTTCAATTCGTAAAATCTTCTTTTAAGAGTTGAAAGACTACATATAATTTACATGCCTGTTGTTGGGAAAGATGTAAAACCTGAATCATTTCCTTCTCGGATATCACTCGATGTTTCCTCACTTTGGCCATTTCGAGATAACTTTGAATCTTCTTCTCCTTGAATGAGGAAGAACCTTGTGGAGAGAGAACCTTCTTCCAACACACTGTGAGCTGATTGCAACTGGAATTCAGATGAGGTTGGGATGTTGATGATGAACCTGCTACTGATGATGAGACACATGTATGACAAGTGTTGGAACTTGTATTAAGGAGTTGGATGGAACTACTTGAGAGAGATGTGGTAACTGTAGTGGTGTTAGTATTATTGGAGGGAGAAGTGGATGGATTAGTTAATATTACATTGGAAAAACGACCACTATTAATGTCTGCCTTAACATGTGTTATGGTATGTTGTCTCTGCCTTAACATATTGCGAGGTTTTGGAATACCGTTGACGTACTGTAGATAGTGTTGTTGTGAGTTGAAAGATGTGGAAGAAGAACTACTAGAGCAACAAGAAGAACTGGATGATGTATTTGCAATGCACAAAAAACTCATTATGAATTCAGTTGATTGGTATCGATAGTTGATTGGAATGTTTGGTAGTTTTTTTGGATTCACCAACCAACTGAATGCACAACAAGGTGTGGGATTCAAAATTGGTGGTGTGAAAGATGGAGTTGTGTTTAATCTCCTATGGACATATATAGTGGTTGTGAAAAATGGAAAAGCACCCCTCAAATTAGTTGTGGACTTTTTTCAAGTTCTTCGTTATGTTGGTTGAGGCAGACGATTAAGGATGTGAGGACTGTGCTTGCTTTAGAAATATGATATACTTCATCTTAACATGGCTTTATCGGCGAAAAATAGTTCGTATTAGCCATATGTCCTCAATATGAAAAGAATCATTTTTCCTTTATGGACTGCTCAACTATTTATTTGCTTGTTCTAAATGACAAAACTTGATTCTTCCACATTTGAAATCATTTCTTGGCGAGCCTCCTCAGTGGTAATGATACTTCTTCCTCTATACCGTCTACTTGTTTTCTCTTCCATTGTTGTGGAACTGGCTCTGACATCTCAGCTAGGTCTTCAATCTCCTCTGGAGTTGGTAATGGCTTTGTGTGGTGCTTGTCATTGAGGAGGTAACAAGTGGTCATTCCCTTTCCTTTAACTTCAATGTAACGTTCCTCAAATTCAAATCCCAAATCATGAACACGTTCATAGGTCGATCTGCTGATTTGAATTCTTCCTGAGAGTGATGTTGATTCGATTCGAGAAGCTGTATTCACTGCATCACCCCACAAATCATAAGCAAACTTTTTAGTTCCAATCACTCCTGCAATTACTGAACCAGTGTTAATTCCTGCTCTAATATTAATTTGTGTTGTTGGATTTTTAACATTAAAGTCATGAATCGCATCAAATGTTCCCATTGCAAATCTCAGGATGCAGATTGAGTATATCCAATTCCACTAACACAGAAATAAGCATCTCCAATGGTCTTGATCTTTTCCAAACTATACTCATCTGTCAAGGCATCACTGTAAAGTTAGCTCTGTGAACCACTCTCAAAACAGATGTTCCATGTTTGATATTCAACATTGTATAATAGGAAGAGTTTACATTAGTTTCAGATTCTAACAGAATCAATCCACAACACTAGGTCACAAAAACCACACAATCACAATTCCATATATGAAGAACAAATTTCTAGATTGATTGAAACTATTCTTTGGCAAGTGAATGGCCACACCATCATCATTCTTTATACCAATTTGGTGATATATTTTACCAACTACATTCTTGGATAAGGAAGTATTCATCAGATTCAGCACTTGTTTAAATTGAGACATTTCTCTTCTAGTTATCATGAGATAGACAAGGAATGCAACCAAAAAGCTACCTAGAATGTGATTGTGACTTGATTGAATATTCTTTTCACAAAAGTGGTATTAGGTATTATTATTATCTGGGGAATTTTAGCAATTTCCATTTGATGAATCTCTCACCAATTGATGCTAGTACATTAGAAACTTCTACCAATGATGTGTTCTTCTTACCATACTCATGAGTTGTTTATTGTCAATTTTGATTGCTTCAAACAGTCATCCTCTTCACAATGGAAACATCAACTTGTCAAGCCATGATGTTATTTTTCAATTGTTTTGGAATATTTGCAAATGTAATCATTTCCAATGCATATGTATGAGATTTTTAGTAGTAAGAAATTGTAAAGGATAACAGATTACACTGTAATTCTATTACTGCGCTCCTTTAAGGCAGATTTTCTTAATCGCCCCTAACGCTCAATTATTTTTAAAAAATCTTAAAAAAAATATGAAACACTTCTTCCTTATTGCTGGCGTCTTGTTGGTCGTCTTGATGATCAATGCCGTTAGCGCTTCCACTGAAAATGTTGTCGTCGGTTCAGCAGCAATCAGCAAGATTGACGCCGAAGAACAACAAGCTATGAATCTTATTGATAGATTGCGTGGTAATGTTAGAGGTTCTGGTGCTAATTGTAGATTTGAAAATACTGATGCTACTATTAAGACCTTTATTTGTGATATTACATTTGAAAAGAAGGTTTTGGTTAAAAAGGTTAAGGCTTCTGCCACTGTCTCTATTGTTGCTAATTTGGCTTCTTCTAGAGTCACTGTTAAGATTCAATCTCATGGTGCCACTCTTTACAATAAGGATTATCCAATTGGTCAAGTTAACCTTGATCCTATCTGTGTCAATGTTATTCCTGAAGTTGGTTTCTGTCTCCAACTCAGAAATCTCAGATTTAACACCAATCCACCAGGTTGTGTTTCCATTGATTTGACTGGTTACTTTAATGCATTTGGTTTGCATGAAAATGTTCTCAAGCAACCAATAGGATGGAATGCCAACAAGTGTTAATAAAACTCTATTAACACAAAGATTCGTTCCTTCTTTGTAGTAGAAGCTTAAAACTTCGCTGTTAAACTTCCTGTTAGAACGTTTTCTTCAATTTTCACCAAGTTATCCAAGCCGAAAGGTTCGTTGTCTCGTTACTGTCACGTGTCATCAAAAAACATAATTAAAAAAAATGACGCAACAAGGAGAGTCTTCAACCTCATCATCATTAGAGGAGGACCACAGCAGCACACAACAAGCACCACCAACCAACGAAGAGATGACATCTCCCTCACTACAATCCATCACTTCTAATCTCACAGAAACCAACAACACACCTCAACAACTTGAATCCAATTTGACTATTGACAACAACTCACCTCCACCACAACAAACATCACGAGAGGAAGAATTGGCAACAGCTTTAGCTCTTGAAGAACAATCAAAACAACAAATTGCTACCACTTCCATTATTGAAAAATCTTCATCACCATCAGCAGTGGAAGGAAAGGATGAAGCAATTTCTGAAAATGATGTGGAAGTTAATATTGTAAAGGTTTCTCCACGTTCTCCAAAATCTCCACGTAGAGAAAATTCACAAAAATTGATTGTTGAACCATCTCCTTCAAATGTTGTTGCTGGTAATGGTGCTGCTGCTGTTAATCAATCGACAACTTCATTGGAATCAACAGTTGGTACAGAGAGTACTCCATCCGAAGCAGCTAGTGATCCACAAAAGAACTTGTCGAATGGTAATCAGAAACATAATGAAACTTACCGAAAGAAATCTTCCAAGTTTCCAACAGCTCCAAAAGCCACACACGAAAATAATATTGGATTTTTCAGGTCGTTAAAGAATTATTTCCTCTCAATGATTTATGCTTCTCAAGCACAAAGACAAGAAACCAAAAATAATCTTACAAAATCTTTAGAATTATTTGAAAAATCACTCAATCATATGAAACAAACTAATAATAATGCAGCAGATGTCAGTTTGTTGCACTACAATATGGGAATAGTATGGGAAAAGATTTATTCCATTAAATTAACTGCCATGCTCAATGCTAGTTTCAGTTTGGACGATCATCAAAATGTTGCCACCACAAAATCCTTCCTCCTCAGAGATAAAACCACTGAAACATTGACCGGACAGCAGAAAGTTGATCATTTGATTGAAAAGGATGGACCAACAGAAAATAATACCAAGGAAAAGAAACAAAAAGTTGATCCTGAGAAATTACTCGAAACTAAACCTTCAATTATTGTAATGGATGGAGAATTGGGAGAATTTACTGGAAGAAGAACAACTGTTTCAGGAATTAACTACTTGACAAGTGTTACTGCAGAGGAAATTCTCTCACACTTGCAATCTGATTATGAATTGGACATGTTTTTGGAATATGAACAAGCAATGACTGAAAGATTCACTGAAAAGGATGAAATTTCCAATGCTGAGAGAGCCACAATGATCAAGAATATCTTTACTCACTATGCAGAGAGTTTGAGATTGAATCCAATGCATTTGGAAACCTATTTCCAACTTGCAAACATGTTCCAAAGAGTGGGCTTGTACTATCATGCTATAGCTCTATTTGAAAAAACAGTTGAAATTCAAGAAGAATTCTCAGAGGGTTACAATTGTCTTGGTGTTTGTCTATTTAACATGGGTCAATTGGATAAGGCATCCTATTTTTACAATAAGGCACTCAAATATGATTTGAAAAATCCAATCATTTTTGCCAATTTGGGTGAAGTTTTATACGAAAGAGGAAAATTTGCAGAAGCTCTCAACATGTTTTCACGTGCCTTTTATTTGGCTCCATCTCTTGGATCTTTGTATTGTTACTTTGGATTGTATTATTTGGAACAGGAGAAATCAAAGGAAAAGGCCCTTCAAATGTTTGAAAAGGCAATGGAACTCTCTCCTACTTCAGGAGATGTTCAATTCTACTATGGACGTTTTTGGTTAGAAATTGAAGATTATGATAAGGCCCTAACACATTTTGAAAGAGCAAGTCAATTAGTCCCACCAAATCGTCAAATGTACTATTATACAGGATTGGCATTGACAAAAGTTGGATCCAAGGAAGAAGCCATTTCAAATTTAAGTAAGTCAGTTGAATTGGCTCCAACATTGGATTTGTATAAGGAAACTTTGGAAAAGGTAAAAGCTGAGGTGTAATAAACAATCAGTTACTTCAAGACTTTCAATCAAACTATAGTTTACAAAATATTAACAATTAATTATGTAAAAAAAATATTTCAACACCAACACAAATCCATTGATTATTATTATGAGTAGATACGGATTACGTTTCTTTAGAACTCCAAGCCAAAAGGAAGATCGTGCCCTAACAGTAGAACCATCCAATGAGAGTTTAATCACTGTGAGGAAATTATTCATGATTGAGTGCAAGATGGAAATTCTAAATATTTTGCAATTGGCAAGTGATCATGAATCTGTAATGGGAAATTTAAAAGAAGATGAAACTGATTCTGATTCTGATAAAAAAATAGTATCAAAATCTTCAGCTGAAGAGAGAATTAAATATTATTCGAATCAGTTGGAGGAATCAAAAAAGATTGTGCAAGATTTGGACTTTATTCAATTGGTTGAGAATGAAAATAATTTGGACGCATTGGAAAGATTAAAAATTCGAGTGGTGGATCCAGAGGAAATAAACTAGTTTCGAATACTAAACAAAATATTCGAATACTATTTCATTCTTTATCATTTGTGAAAAGTCAATTTCGATATTTACAAAAAAAAATTACAAAAAAAAATGCAACAACACGATCATCACCACAGTGATGACCATAAATTACTCGACTTGCCCTCCGAAATCTTTGAATTACTAGTCAGTTATATTCCTTTTAAGGAATCTTATCATTTCAGAGTTTCGCATCGATACTTTCTTTCCGCCTTTTTAAATTATTTTCGTAGAACATTTCGGAATTATTTGAATATTTATAATGAACATTTGATTGATAAATTTAAATTAGTGGATTTTGATGATGATGATGAATATAGAGAAATGTATCAGGTAGAATTTGAGAGAATTCAGAATGAATTTAATTGTAAAATTCCATTTATTTTGAAGGAATTATTAATGATGACTAGACATTTCAATGATGAATCGAATGGTGGCACCTATTCCTATTCACAATATCCAGCACATTGGTTCAATCCAATCAAGTCATGGAAGAAGGAGGGAAATATTGTAAGAATTAGTAATTGTGTTGGCCTAGTTCCAAATGGAAAGTATAATAATTTATTGCTTTTAATTTCAGAGTTTAGTTCAGAGGTAGATTTGAATTATTCACTTTTTTATCCAAATTCTTCCTTGTTTAAGATTCAGGGTGATAGTTTTCCAAAGTATTGCAAATTGGATTTTAATAGAGGTTTTGCTTACTCCACTTCTAATATAACATCCATTCCTCTAGCTCTTTGTGCTCTGAAATATTTCACAACAATTGACCTTTCTCCAAGGAGGATTTCTCTTTTAATTTCAAGATTTTCTCCAGATTTATTCAGTAATAAGGAATTCCTTTGGAAAGCTGTCAATATTTACTACAAGATTGGAGAGCAAATACCTGAAACCCTTCTCAATGATAGAGATTTTTGTCTCAGATTGGTCAGATCACACGGTAAAGCACTAAAGTATTGCACCAAATTTGTGAAAGATAAGGAAATTGTAACTCAAGCTCTGAAACAAAATGGATTTGCTATCAAGTATATCAGTTCACAATATCTGAGATACAATCAAGACTTGTTAGAAATTGCTGTCGAAAGCAAACCATTCTCTTTGAATTATGTTCAGAATTCGACTCGTAATTTCAAATCAATGGTCATCAAAGCACTCCAAAATAT
The DNA here is from genome assembly GCF_000004985.1 of Naegleria gruberi. Lineage (NCBI taxonomy): Eukaryota > Heterolobosea > Eutetramitea > Acrasida > Naegleriidae > Naegleria > Naegleria gruberi. Next base: position 67,672 of record NW_003163278.1, read on the forward strand.
GAAAGAAATGACCACTATACCACTATTCGTGGATAATGATGAGTTTCTACAAGATAAGGAGATTGTGGAAATAATTTTAATGAAAAATCCTAAACTCATGGAACAAATGCCAAATATTTGGAGGGAATGTAGACCTCTAGCAAGAAAGATGCTTTCAACTAAATCTTCTATAACTGGCTTTTCTCAAAAAGTAATTGAGGATCCAAGATTTTTCAAAATGGTTGCCGAAACTAAACCAACTTTGCTTATAGAAGAGAAAAAAGACACTTCCAAACTTGTGAAAAAAGTAATGAATGCATGGGGCTTACAATTCAACCATAGAGATGATGAAGAAACCATGACCAAAATTCTAGAACTAGCAAGAAAGAATCCAGATATTTATTCATTCATGTTACAAATGCCTCGTTTTGGTTGTGGGTATTCTGATTCATTGCGATTTACATTTCTGAAAGAGGGAGTTTCACATGATCCTCTCATTATTTGTAATAAGCGAGTAAGGAATATTGTAAGCCTGATTGATTTGGAACAACAAGAAGAAATTCTCAAAATATTCCTTAATAATAGGGATAACTCAAAAACAATTTCAGTCACCCTTTCATTTGATAAGCAGCTTTTAAAAAAATATGCATTGGAGGGATACAAGAAGGGAATTAAATTGTGCAAATATTAATGTGGACCACTCATATTTATGTTTAAACGATGTATTTTTCAAAGCTAAATGCTATTCGTACTCCTTGTGCCATTAAGTATTGTTCAATTATTCACTGTTTCATCAATAACGAATCTATTACAGTAAAGTTTCTTCAACATTTATTGGTATTATATAATTACAGAGCTATCTTTAATTGTTCACCATAATGTTTACGAAGACCTCCAATCACATTGTGAAGAATGGTATTTTCCTTCTTACTTGTTGCTGATCCCTGACTATTAGATTGACTATTACTGTATGTAACTCCAGCACCTGTCAAATCAATAAATTGCAAATTATCACAAGCTAAATTCAAACTCTTCAAATTTTCACACCAATTAAGTTGGAGCCTATTTAGGGCTGGGCAAGAAATAAATGGCTTGCTCAAATATTTACAGTCAATAATTTTGATTTCTTCAATGGTGTTACTTTGAATGACAGGATTTGTCAGAGGTTCACATTCGGTCAAGTAAAGTTTTTTAAGAGAACCATACTTTCTATTCTTTACATTTCTGGCAGTATCAAAAATAGAGTCATCATCATTATCAGCAGGTTTTCCCTCCAAATCATTTTCCTCTGTTTGTGAATTTGTATTCGAAACGGATTGCAAGTGTGCAACTTCTTCATATAATAAAGATTTCAATGTTGCCAAGAGAAGAGTATCACCAAGACCTGTACATTTAAAGCAGATGAGTCTATCCAACTTGGAGCATTGTATAATCTTCAAGCACTTTTCAAAGGAAGAATCGTAAAATTCGAGAGAGAGTAAATTCTTTAAATATCCAACTTCAAAAGATGTAAATTTGATAGCACTGAATCGAAGCACTTTAAGCTGTTGAATAGAAGGAATATATTCGGTATCTGATGATTGTGAGAAGGACTCAGAGTTCATACTCTTCTTATCCAGTATAATTGGTGAATCGAGAGGACATTCACGAATATGAATCTCTGAAAGGTGTGGTGGTAAATTTCTATTTTTTCAAAAAATTAAATATTTTAAAAATCCAATTTTTTTGTAACGAACGTTTTGTTGATGGGGATATATTATCCAATAAATTAGTTAAATATATGATTAATTATTATTATGTAAGAAGATGAAGTACATGACAAAAGTATTCCACAAATATTTAACATGACAAGGTTTGATCGTTATTAATATCAAGATGATGAAGAATAACTACTTACTCTACAAGTTTGGAAAGGCAAACATCAGTGAAAAAGTCGAGTCCGTCCAGGGAGAGAACCTTCAGTGATGGGAATCTATTCACAATATCAATCATGTTTGTCATGTTGTGGTTTTGTTGTTCTTCCTCACTTAAATGTTCAACATCACCAAAATTTGTATTTTCACTGTCCAATGTTAAATGTTCAACAGAGTGATGCACAGCATAATGTGTTGCCTTTGAAACAAGTGCAACAGTATGGATCAACTCATCAAAATCAAGAAATGATAATATATTATAAATTGGATGTGTAAGGTTTGTATCTTGATGAATAATCAATGATGATGATTTATATTTCAAAGAGGAAGGAGAAGCCAATTCCATAGTACTATCCTCCACAACGGCAGCAGACGACGATTCTTGCATTGGTATTGACTTTAACAAGGAAACAAAATTATTAAAAATTGGAACATTGTGATGCGAACGTTTTACCCTCTTACTTCCATTGTTGTTGTTATTAGCTATTCAGATGATGAGCAGTGTTGCTATTTTCTTGTTGTTGATTTGATGCGGAATCTTCTTCTGGTGAGGAACGTTTCATTTTTGCTGTTTTTTTTAGAAATTGTAAGCAGAAGAATTTCCAGAGAAAACTGGTTGTTGGTTTGGCGCCAATTTGAAAGGAATGTTATGCAATAATATTGAAGATTTAAGAAGATGAAAAAAATTACCTTACATTGCATTGTGTGTGTAGGAATGTGTTTTGGGGATGAGGATTTTTTTAATTAGAGGAGAGGAAATTCAACAAATAATTGGATGTAGATAATAGTATGAATTAGAATTTTTCAAATCCAACTAAATAATTTGTTCCGAAACAAAATTATCACACTGAAAGGCTTCCGATATTAATAGAATACCAAACACAATTTTCTTCCCGATATCAGTTGGTGTTTATGTCTACTTTCACGTAGAACAAAAAAAATGAGTGACTCAGAAAAAGGTCGAGGAAGTTATCATGCCGAGAAGATCAACTCGACAACGTACCGTTAAAAAGCTGGATGACGATTATGAATACGAAGATACAGCAGGAAAGAAGAAAAAAGCAGCTGCTAGTACAACAACACCTAAGAAAAATCAAGCAACAAAAAGAAAGGCTTCAACGGAAGAGGTTGAGGAAGAAGAGGATGTAAAACCATCATCATCAACAATTTTACTCTCTGCTCCACCGGTGCAACCTCCTAAAGAGAAAAAGACTACGAAAAAACGTAAAACAAAGAAGGAAAAGGAAGAGGAACAGAGGGAAAGTCTCAAGTTGAGAGAAAAATTGCACAAGGAAATGGAGGAGGCAAAGGAAATGGAAAAACGTAACATGGAGGAAATGATTAAAAAAGAGAATGAAAAGAAGAGACTAGAGGAAGAAGCTAAGAAAAAAGAGGAAGATGAAGCTAAAAATTCAACCACCTCTCCATCTCCATCATCAACAACTTCATCAACACCTGCATCATCAAAATCATCAAAATCATCAAAAAAGAAGCCTAAGGAAGTTGAACCACAACAACAGGACATGAGTGACGATGAAGAAGAGGAAGAAGATGAATCTCTTGGATTTTCCGATTTACAAAGAGTGATAAATCTCTCTAATGATGCATTGGAAAAACCAGTACTTATCCATGGTGGATTTATAAAGGTACTTAAACCTCATCAATTGGAAGGAATTCGTTTCTGTTGGAAGCACATTTCAAAAGGAAGAGGATGTGTTTTGGCCCACAGTATGGGTCTAGGAAAGACCTTGCAAATGATTGCTCTCGTGCATACATTAATGATTTCTAGCAATATGAAAACAAGAAATATTTTAATTGTGTGTCCTAAGAGTGTCATTTTGAATTGGGATGCAGAATTTAGACAATGGCTTGATAAATGTGTTCATGCTACAGTCTCAATACGTACCATTAAGGATAGGGACAAGAGTTATGAAAGTAGATTGAAAAAGTTACAAAAATGGAAAAAGAGGGGAGGTATTCTCATTCTCTCCTTTCAAATGTTTCACAGATTCCTTGGTCACTACAGCAAAGATAAAGATTATGAAAGTTTAGCCTATCAGAAAAATCAACTCCAACAATACAAAGTTCAAAAAGAAACAAGGAGATCACTGGGAATTTCTACTCTGGATCTTGAAGCCACAATTAAGGATTTGGTAGAACAAACTGAAAAAACAGAAAAAAAGCTTCGACAGAGAGAAGATTTCGAAGAAGAAGCAAGTGATATTATCATTAATGGTACTCAGCTAGTTATAGTTGATGAAGCTCACAGAATGTGTTCCAACACAGATATCTACATCAATCAAGCTCTTAATAGACTCGAAACTCAATTAAGAATTGCACTTACAGGAACTCCAGTTCAAAACAATTTGATGGAATACTACGCAATGATAAATTGGATTAGAAAGGGATATTGGACAAATGAGGAATTTTTCGGATTCTTTTCCAAACCAATTCAATCAGGTATGAGAAAGGACTCTGATGATCAGGCTGTAGAAGAAATGAAAAAGAGTTCCTTTTTATTGGTGAAAGAATTGGAAGAATTTATCCACCGTAGAGATCAATCGGTTTTAAGAGATAGTTTACCTCCAAAACACGAATATGTCATTAGTTTCAGAGTGAATCCATTACAAGCCAAGCTATACAAGGCCTTTGCTGATGCTCGTCAAAGAGAAGAACGTAAATATGGAGCAGGATCTGCTTCAGGCTCTGGACTTTTTGATCCAAAGTTTTATAGTCAACCGTTAACGAGAGAGCAAATTGATAGCTCCTCTAAAACTTTATTTTATCTTTCAGTTTTATTGAACAAGATTACAAACCATCCTGACCTTGTCAGAATGTACTGTGAAAGAAGAGATTTTACTTATGAAGATGCCATGAAGCACCCTGGAGTTTTCATTACCAGAGAGGAAATGCAAGAAAAGAGATATCAAAACGAAGAAGATGAGGATGGAATGTATGATGAAGATGAACCAGAAACTCCAAAAGTCAAAAAGAGTGAATCTCCAATCAAAACTGGCTCAGCTAGTTCTATCAAGAATGAATCTCTCAAGAGAGAATCATCTTCATCTGGTGTGAAGAGTGAGCCAATTTCATTAGATGACGATGAAGATTTGTTCAGTATGGACTTGTTGGGCTCAATATCATCACAACCAAAAACACCTTCTTCTTCAACAACCAAAAAGGAAAGTCCCTTCTCTGAAGACAAGAAATTACAACCTAAGAAAGAGGAACCTAGATCCAAAAAATCCTCTGCCAAGTCTAAAAAGGAAGATAATGACACTCCTAAATCTAAGAAGAATAAGATTAAATCCTCCCTTGATGAAGAGGATGAACTGGAAGAAGATTTTGATAATGTTAACGCTAAGGCCGAAGAGGAATTGGGGCATAATCTCTTTTGGGCAGCACCAGTTCTAGCAAATGACTACAAATTACACAATGCTAGGAATAGTCCAAAAATGGAATTCTTGTTGAGAATTATTGAAAAATGTTATCTCAACAATGAAAAGATATTAGTTTTCACTCAATATGTAGAAATGTTGGATGTTATGGAGGCTGTTTTCAAACATACTCCAATTGTGGTTGGAACCGAGGAAGATGAAGATAATCAAACTGTTCCTATTAGGAAAACTCTTTCTAAGGGAGATGATTATCTTAGAATGGATGGATCAATTTCAGGCAGAGCCAGACAGGACTTAGTCGATAGTTTTACAGAAGAATCAACAGCTCATGTTTTTATTATCAGTACAAAGGCAGGTGGTTTAGGTATCAATTTGATAGCTGCAACACGAGTCGTTATTTTTGATCCGTGTTGGAATGATACTTGGGACAAGCAAGCATTGTTTAGAGCATATAGATATGGTCAGAAAAAACCTGTCTATGTGTATAGATTTGTTACTTATGGATCCGCAGAGGAAAAGATTTTCAATCTGAGTACTGCCAAAGCTTGGTTGGCAAAACGTATTGTAGACGACAAGACTCCAGATCTCATTATGAAGAAGGGTGATTTGGAAATTTTGAATCAGGCCCTTAGTATTGAGGAAACCATGACTGATAAGCTTCTTCTCAATCCTAAACAGTATCAGGAAGATCCAATACTAAAAGATTTATTGGGTGTTAATTGGAACTATTCTGAAGAAGTTATTGATCCACTCAAGCCAGTACACATCACTATTGATGAAGACGAGGAAAAACCAGAGGATAAACAAGCCAAGAAACCAGATACATTCTATCCAGAAGAGGAGGAAGATCTCTCTGGCGAATTCAATGTCCAACGTAAAATTAAGAGTGTTTTCAGATATGATTCCCTCTTTGTGGAAAATGAGAGTCTTCGTCTTGAAGAGAGTGAACAAGAACGTAGTATCTCTGAATATGAACAAAGGAGAAAGGATGCACGTGAAAATCCAGGTAAATTACTTGCTGAGATTATGGCAGATGATCTCTATGATCCTAGCATGCTTATTTCACCTTCTGCACTTGTACCTTCATCGGTGGGAGTTTTACCAAACGTGGATGGTCCATTGACTCCAGCTTTAGAGTCATCCAGATTGGGTTTATTGGCCAGATTACAACAATTCATTCAAGCTCAGGATAATAATGCAGATAATGAAAGTAATGCCGATAGAGAGGCAACCACAACACTCAATACTATGTGGCAACAAGTTTCTGCTAACGAAGGTGTAATGAAAATGATTAACAAATTGAGGAAGAGAAGACAGAGAATGATTGCAGCCCAAGGATTATCTGCATCACAAGCAAACACTCCTCAGAGTATGACTCCTACCACACCAAGTCTGCCACCTTCTTCATTCACATTTGATGCATTGCAACAAAATAATGGTTATGCATCCTCACCACCACCATTCAGTTTTAACAACCCATCTCAATTTAACTTGATGCCACCACCATCTTCCTCATCAGTTGCTTCATCCTCTCGTGGTCCAATTTTCTCAATTCCTGTCATTTCAGCAGATGAACCAATTGAAATTTCACCTCTCCCTTCCTCAACAGCAACAAGAAGAACCAATGCAACACCTTTTAACAATTCCATTTCTTTAGACTCTGACGATGATGAATAAACATTTACAATACCAACCTTGAACAACGAACCCTTTCCCACTTCCAAAAACAGATTCTAGCTGCAACCAGCAGTCACCAATCAGTAAAAAAAAATGCTTTCTCAATCAACAGTGTTTGCCAGTGGTAAAAACAGAGCCTTTCAGCTCGGAATTGACTCCAAAGACACATCACTATTAGATGATATTCCCTTCACTCGTGTTGCCTTCTTTGATCGGAATCCACATTTAAAAATTGTGAATATTTCTAGCTCGAGTATTTCTACATTTTTTCTAATTGATGAATCATTATCTGCACATGAAAGTGGACAGTTATCGTTGTATGGATGTGGTTGTAATCAATTCGGTCAATTATCATTGGGTGAGATTTCCTTCATCAAGGAAATTACAAAAATTCCACTCCATGATGAAAAATTGTGGATTGACAAGATTAGTTGTGGAACGAAACATAGTTTGTTATTGACTGTGAATGGAGATTTGTATGCTTGTGGAGCTAGTGATGATGGTCAATTGTCAATTCAACCAGGAGAATGTGTTACAAAGTTTACAAAAATATTGGAAAATGTTCAAATTGCAAAAGCTATTGGAAAGAGAACAATGATTATTACTCGAGATTGTAAATTATTAGTATGTGGAGAAAATCAATTTGGTCAACTGGGAATGGGAGATGCAAAAAATCGACTGACACTCGTTCCACATGAATTCTTTACCGATTTACTCATTCAAAACAATGAATTTCCAATAGATATCGATGGTGGAATTTCACATACGATTGTCATGACAAACAAGAAGAGAATTTTCTATTTTGGAAATACTTTTCAAGCATGTTCATTGAAACCAATTGAATTATCCTTCTCCTCACCCAAATCTATCAAGTGCACCAATTATGCAACATTCGTCATTACAGAACGAAACAAAATCTTTAGTTGTGGATTGTGTGGAAGTGGTCAAATTCCATTTGATTCGAAACTTCTTCCAAAATCATTGATTAGTTGTAATTCAATGATTTCTCTTGTGGAATTGAGTAAATCTTTAGATAGAGATGAAATTGTGGTGGATATTAGTGGTGGATCGAATCATACTTGTTTTCACACCAATTTTGGAAGAGTTTTTATTTGTGGGAAACGTTTCGAAAATTCAAACGAACTTCAAAAGCCAATTTTAATGGAAAATCCATTCGATTCGATTGAAAATTTACAAGATTATAAGATTATGCATTATTATGGAAGAAGTTCATTCTTTGTTACAAAAACATTGCACAGTTATATTGTAAACTTTAAGAAACAATTATTGAATTGTTCAATATTTGATGTGTTTATAATAACATTTCAAAATTCGCAACAGGATGACGATTAAAGATCACTGAATTTTCGAATAATATATTGAGTTTACTTTAACTTTTATTCGAAACTTGTCTTCATGAAGTGAAGGTAGTGCTTCGCTGTTTTGTAACTTATTCGATTCACTGCCACTTTCGAATATCATCAAGGCCGACTGTCAAATGTTGAGATGAGCTTGATGCCATTTAACGGCTTTCAATTGTCAAATTTCAAAAAAAAATAATGGAGGTCAAACAGAGGACGCTCCTTGTCTCGGGTGATAATGACTTTGGTTTGTTATCAATAATTTGAAAATAATACTAAACAATATTCTAAACCTTTCCAATAACTAAAACAACATTTTTTATAATAGGACAACTTTGTACGGGAAACAACAAACCCACAAAAAAACTTGTGGAACCAAAACTCCCGCCAGAATTAGTCATTCAACAAGTTGCTGTTGGTTATGATCATACGTTGATTTTGACTGGTAAGTTTTATAGTAGTTGTAGATTTTTGGAGGGAAAAAATTGTGTTGCTTGTTGTTGTGCTTTTTATTGCGGAATTTTTCTTCTTGTTGTATTTTGTGTGCTGTTTTTTATAATGATTTATATCATCATCATGGGATGATTTTTATTTATATATTTAAATTTAATTATACTGTTTATGTGTAATACAATAATAACATCATCATCATGATAAAACAATAATAATAACAAATTCATCATCTCATCATCATCTTTCAATATTACTCTATATTGTAACAACTGTTAATAATACTAAATGTGGTGTATTATTGATTTGATTAAAAATAATAGATACCAATGAATTGTACGTTTGTGGAAGTAACGCCTATGGTAAACTAGGAATGGGCAAACATCAAGAAGAAATTAACAAATTAACACGAGTCGATTTTTCACATTTGCATCAACGAAGAACAACTTTGGAAAGTCCATTCACTGGATCACCTATGAAATTTGCTGCGACAGATTTTGATGAAACACAATCAATGCCACAAGCTCTTCATCATTTGACAAATATTGGATATGGAACATTGAGAACGAACAAGAAGAAGGTAGCTTCGGGTAATAATTCGAGCTCTGTTTTTAAAATGTTTCAATCCAATACAAATGCAAATGATGCACTGGGTGATTTGGCAGATTTTAGAAAGAGAAAGAATATGATGAATGGTACTGGTAATAATGGTGATGAAAATTCTGCAGAAACATTTTCAACGAGTGCTCCTATCACGAGTGAAACTTTTTTAACACAAAATGTGGCAGATTCTAATACATTTTCCTCTCCTATTGGATCAAGTGGTTCGGGATCTCCATTTGGAGAAAGTTTGGAAATTAGAGAATCTGCATTGAATTCAGTTTCTCCCCAACAGAATAATTCTACAGGAAGTAATACAGTCAATCAAGTACCATTTGATGCTTCTCTCTATGATTCAAGCCATTCAAAGCGAAGGGGACATACAAAATCATCTAGTATTGCAACATCTCCACTCGAATCTGAATCTACATCCTCCACACAAAGCCGATCGAATTTTGTAAAGGAATTGGTTTCAAATGATGGAGATTTTAGATTGAGTGTGAGTGGTGAATCCAATCAAGCAGTTCATATTCATCAACAACAACATCAACAACAGGATAGTGATGATATCAACATTGTAACAACTTCTCCATCTCCAATTTCAGCTTCAGTAGGTGGAACTCCCTCTGCATTATTATCACCAAACTCTGATCAATCTGCAACTGGATCACGTCGATACAGTGATGCACACCCACCAACCCATGTTCGATACGATTCTGCTTCGCTTCCAACTATTAATACAGCTACTGTCAAGGCCACTAAACATAATACTAGAGATATGGGAAGTTTTGACTTTGATAATGTTGTCTTTTCAGTGGGCAGTGATCCAGGTATGACACCAATTAGTGAAGAAGATGCAAACATGACATCTAGCACTGATGAGGATAAGGAAAAGAAGAGAAATAGTGGAGGATTGAAACCATTTGGATCTCTTTTAATTAGACAAAGAAAGTCTTCAAATGCCACAGTGAAAGAAGTTCCAAAATTGAAAACTGACAATTCAGATTCCCGTGCCCAGTTGGATTTCTTACGAGATGTACATCTACAAACAACTCCAAACACTGCAAGAAATTCAGGAAATGGTCAAATTCCACCATTTGAAATTAAGAGTATTTTCTGTGGAAGAAATAATAGTTTCATTCTAACAAAGGACGATGAAATTTATTGGTGTGGTGAACGTTCATCATGCTATTTTAAGAGATTGCAAGATGAAGAATTGGAAGGAAAGAAGATTAAATTATTTTCGACATCACCTTTCGCAGATCATTTCCTCATTGTTACTTCACAACAGGAGGTTTTAGTGAGTGGTAATAATAGTAATGGTCAATTGGGAGATGGAACAACATTGGATTGTTATGGATTTTTGAAAAAGATTCAATTTGATTTTGGTGAAGATTATACGGATGAAGAAAAGAAATATGTTGATTTCAAATTTGGTGCTTGTGGTAGAGCACATACCTGTCTTGTTGCTACATTGAATGGAGGCATTGATGTTTTCTACAGTACAGGAAATAACCAATTTTCACAATTAGGTTATGCTCTACCAGTTGAGAGAGCATACTTTGAAAATCCACCATCTCTCCCATTCGAAAGAAAGCCAATCAAGGATTTAGCATGTGGAGCCCAACATACAATTGTATTGACAGAGGGAAATGAAATTTGGGCATGCGGTAAAGGAGATTTAGGTCAATTAGGTAACGGTTCTTATTCACCAAAGAATGTTTTCCAAAAGATTGACCTTCCAACCAATTACATTATTAGACGAGTTTTTTGTGGAGGTGGTTATACTGTTTTATTGACCACAGATAATGTAGTGCTCAGATCTGGAGGTAACTATTATGGACAAGCTTTCTTGGGCAGTACTGAGATGGTTTGCGATTATAAGGAACAGAAAATTGAAAAGATTGGTTCCTCCTACAAGGTCTATTCCATACATCCAACAACTCTCTTCTGTATCATACAATGTACCAAGACAGTTACTACTGGTAAAAAATCATCTCGAACCGTAGAGACTCCAACACAAGAGAAGGAAAAGAGTTCCACCTTAAAGTCAGGCATGTTCTCTTCCAAATCTAAACTCAATTTGAAATTAGATCTGTCAGGAGTACAGGATAGTGATAGTTACAGGCCCAACACAACTAGATAAATGTATCATATATTTTACATTGTTTATTTTGTCTTGTACTTTTGTACAATATTAAGCAAAGGTTGGATTTTATCTTTCATTCTTTCCAAATAGTTTGGTAATTTGGAAGAAAACTCTTCTAGTGTGCAATGTCGTGTTTTAGCTGTCAAGAATGTGTTCCTCGTTACAGGTTTAAGGAAAGCGACTGAAGGTAAGGATGTGTGTAAATTAACCCACTTTTCGTTCATTGTACTGGTGGACTTGCAATTTACTGGAATAATCTTTCTGCCCATCATTATCATTAAGCCAACAGGACATCCTTAATAGCAACATCTTCGAAAGGAAAATTATATGATTCTCCAAATGATGTATGCTGGTTTATCAATTCGCAAAATCTTTCAACTTCAGATCTATTGAGAGTTAGGCCATTTTCAAAACTGAAGCCCAAATTCATCCTTATTAAAAAGTAAGTGTGCTCTGACAATTCTTAGAATTTGTATTGCTTTTTGTGAAAATCCAAATTGATTCATAGTTGTGTCATCCAAAGTACGTACAATAAATGAACTTCCAGTAAACGGATTATTCATATTTGTTGCCTTTTTGATATCTTCTGCACTCAATCCACACGTTTTCAAAAGTTGAACCCATTGCATAGATTGTGGTAGAAATGATTTAATTGTATCAGGGTTGAGTTGCTTGGCATAATTGATAAGATTTTGCCTAAATTTTTCTGATACATATTCTTCTTTTTCCTTTGGAACTTCTTTTTGAACCACATCGATAATTAATACATCATCATCTTCCATTGCATCCTCAATTTGAGGTTGTGTTAATACTAACTCCTCTGGATCGTTAATTGGCTCAGCTTCTCTTTGAACTGATTCTTGCTTACTTGGGGAAGCAAGGTTGGTTTGTGATGTACTTGGATGGCTCGACATTGGATGAGTGATTGCTGTATTGATTGTATTGTTTGGTGGTGGTATAATTGTTTGGGAATGGCAGTGTCTGTTGTAATTTTCCTACACTATTAGTTGAGGAAGGTTGAAAATTGTTTTTCAAATTAACTGTTGTCGAATGTGAATTGCTGGTAACTGGTGATGATGTAATTTGGGTGCCCTTTTGAGGTGTTGATTTAATGTGGGCAGTCTGATTTCTAATAACTGGGCTAGCAGTACTAGTTGAAATCACATCACTTGGAAGAGTACATTTAACTGATGGAGGTGGTGGTGTACTGCTATTTGATTTTAATTGAGGTGGTGGAGTTTCTGAGTTCATTGGTAGTGTCATATTATTTGATAGAGTTTTTGGAGTTGATGATGAAATATTCATTGTTGATTTTTTGATATCTGACTTTCTCATGTACATGTCTTTGTTCAAATAAACCAATTCCAACAACTTCCAAACTTGATCCTCCATACCTTCAATAGTCACATTATGGAGATCAGATGTCTGTTCAACAATTTGATGATTGCCAACACCTACTGCCAAGTTTTGATTTAAACCTGGTTTGGATTTTGGTTCAAGTTTAACACAGGAATTTTTGACAATAGTTGCATCAAATTGTGTTTCCTCCTTAATGACACACTTGAAAACCTTGGCAATGATTTTTCTCTCTTCTCTAATGCAATCTTCTTCATCACAGTCACTTGCTTCTTGTGGAACTTTCATACATAAGGGAACTACATGCCCATCCTCATTAATCATTCCACGTAGAAACATTTCAGTCTTCCTCTTTAAAACAGCAACCATATTATTGTGTAATTCCTTTCCATCAATATTAAAATAGGTAATCGTATCATGATTTGTATTGTTGATTAATTTCAAAGTTATTAATTGATCATTGTCTGGATTTTCCAAACAACAAATGATTTTCTTTGTTAAACCATCATCTTTGATGCAACGAGAAGGTACTGGTGAATGTCCTTCTGAATTAATAGTACACAAATAGATGGAGAAATTATCGTGGATGATGTTATTGCTACTACTAGTACCAGTACTACTTTGATTATTAATAATATTATTTAAATGATTACTATTACTAATGATGCTAGTGTTTGTATTCTTATTATTATTAATATTATTAATATTATGATTAGCCTTTGAAATTGTATTTAAATTAATATTATTATGCAAGCCACTAGAAGATGCTGCTGCATTGCCATTATTACTAATATTGGAAGCCTTGCAGCTAGCTTTCTTTTCTCTTACTTGATCAATAACTAATTTCTTTCCTATGAAGGAATGATCCGAGCTTTCGCTTCCAGAATCAAAGTCTTCATATTTTCTCTTCTTCATTCTAACATCTTCTTCTTCTTCACTTGAGGATGACAATAAATCACTGAAATCAAGTTGTGGAGCAATCTTCTTCTCAACCCGTCTGATAAGCTGATTATTATACTTCGGATCAGAATTTGAATATTTTTTAATTAATTTTAAATTATTGCTGTTATGATGATTTGATGGATTTGATGAGGAAGGTGTTGAAGTGTTAGTAGGGGTGGTGGGTTGTTTTCTTTTTAAAAGTAGTGGACGAGTGGTAGGTGTGCTTTGGTTCTTCTTGTTTCTTTGTGGAGTACTAGTTTGGCTTGAAGAAGCTTTCGATGATGAAGGAGTTGTTGCTGTGTTCATTGATGAAGAGGATGAAGATGATGATACTGTTCTCTTTGGTGTGCCAGAGGAACCACGTGGTGGTTTTGATAGAAACAAGGATTGGTTCTGAATCACCTTGTCCTTGTCAGAGCGCAAGAATGGCATTTTTTTTAGTATGATTGAAAACAAACTTGTTTGTGTCCATCAAATTTTTAAGTACTTGATGGAACCAATCATTTTTTATTTTAATAAAAGGCACAAGGGGATACGATAAGCTTAATGAGTCAAAGCTTACAGAGCTCTATCGGACACTACTCGCCACCAATACCAATGGTATTAACAGAGTTAAAGTGTATAAATAAAGCTGCGTAAATTTTTTATTTTAATAAAACAAGAGATTGAGTTACATTTATTCGAATGTGTCTTTTGGTACTTTTTCAATTGTTGTTGATTCCAATTCTTCTTTTGGTTTGTTGATAGTTTTTTTCAAAATTAACGAAACTAAAAACATGAGAATGCTAATGGAAGTCGCAACATAAAAAACCAAACGATGGTCAATTGGAAATTTGGACACTGCAACAGAGCTAGCGAATATAGATCCACCAATTATTGGACTAACCATTCTTGAAAGTGAAACAAATGATTGAGAAGTTCCGTTCACTTTCCCATAGTTTCTTCTAGAAACACTATTATTGGTGAAAATAAAAGTTCCTAAAAAGGTATAACCCGTTGCAACCTGTTTAACCAAAAGAATAGATCCAAGAGCGCCCCAGAATAAGATATGTTTCCACATTGGATCAGTATCTGAAACTACCAACCAAATAATTTCAGGAAATATGACATTGAAAATTGCTTCAACTATAATACTCCATCTATAACATGTCAATGGACCAAACCTTTGAACTACAAGTGGTGTAATAAACAATTGACTCAAAAATAGAATAAATCCCAAAGTTCCACCCAAAACTAAACAATTAATCTACTTTCGAATAGTCTATATACTTACTACCTAACTGATAAGAAGACATGCCTAATCCTCCTTTGTCTATTGGCATGACTGAAAATAGAGGATAGCATTCGTCAAACATGATTTGTCTCGAACCCAAAAACAAATACAAGAAACAAGTAGCCAATGGAACAGGAGAGGACAACATTTCATGTTTTCTGAAATTATTAAAATTTTTCTTGAATTTTTCAAAACGGCTTTCCTTAATAATTGGTTCCTGTTCAGAGTATTCGAATTCAGTGGTTGGAGAGGACAATAAATTGGTTTTGGAAATGGTAGTGGATGATTTTTGGATGGTCTTTTCAGATTCTTTTGAAATGAACTTTCTGTAATACCAACTCGATTGATTAGTTTCTTCCAATTTAAAATAGGCCAAAATGAAAGATAGGAAGGATAAAGTGGAAATGAATAGACTAGGTAAAATATAAGGGAATTGAATAATAAAGCTTTGTAACCATTCTGGGAATAACATTACAAAACTTGGATATTGTTGGAAAGGCCTTGAAAATAATCCTCCAAGTAATGGACCAATGACAGATGCCAAACTAAATGTAATACTTGTAAAAGAAAATGCTCTCGCCTGATTGGTACTATCTGTGATTTCTCCCAAATAACTCTTTACCACTCCTAAATTTCTAAGTGAAGTTTAGTTTGATTTCTCTAATTAAACTATTGGAAACCTACCCATTTAATAAACCATAAAAGAATCTACAAATGCATGCCCACCACAACCACTTTGAAAATCCAAACATTAAAACACACACTGCTCCAAAAAATGTTCCAAAAAGTAAAACTGGCCTTCTTCCTAAATTATCCGAAATTGTTCCCCAAAGAAATGAACTAATAAACTGAGATATAAAATAGGAAGCTGCTAATAATCCAACATAATATCCATACTCTCTTGGATTGTCTGTCAAGTTAAAGTCAGCAATCATGAACGTGACATATGGAAATAGAGACGTCACGCTCAAACTG
This sequence comes from Naegleria gruberi, assembly GCF_000004985.1. NCBI lineage: Eukaryota > Heterolobosea > Eutetramitea > Acrasida > Naegleriidae > Naegleria > Naegleria gruberi. The sequence continues at coordinate 83,745 of NW_003163278.1, forward strand.
TCACACAAATACATGAAAAACACAACTGATAATTTTCCCCATGGTAAAGGTGTTACTTTTTCAGGTATTTCTTCAGTTTTCTCTTCATTTTCCAACTGTTTTTCAGTCAATTCTTCCAAATTTCCATTGCTCAGCAAGTGATGATCAATTGGCAAGGAATTTTCTTCATCAATCTGTTTTGTACTTTTCAATTCAACATCTTCCGATGATGGTTGTGAATTATTCAATTCATCGAAATCCCTTCTGGTCATTGTTGATTCTTTTTTTTGATTCTTTTTTGTGTGAATATTGAAACAGGAGAAAGATGCAATTTTAATCCTTCCGCAATTGTTAGTTCCCGGAGTTGAAATTTTCTCCTGTGAGTTGTTTCAATATTCATTTGTTAATATTTTTATTCATGATTGTAAAATTGAATTTTTTAAGATGATAATTGAAATTATTGCTGTTTTCCTTTTGAAGAATTAAAAAATGTTAAAAAAAAAGAAAATCAAATTCTCCATGTGAAAATTCCATTAATATATAGTACACTAGAATATGATTTATTCCAATTTTAAATAATCTTGATAAAGTTCACTTCCCTTAAACATCATAAATACCCACATGATCTGCCAAATTCATTTCTCGAATATATTTTTCACCCTCATCACTTATATTGTTGTCAACTGTGTTAAGTCTTGTTAATTGCTTCATTCCACATAGGAATTTAACGCCTTCGTCACCAATTTCATTGTAACCAATATCTAGAAAAGTTAATTGTTCCATTTCACTTATAAATTTGGCTCCCTCATCTCCAACAGCATTGTGATAGATAGAAAGCTGTGCTAGGTGCTTCATTTCACTGATTTGTTTTGCACCTTTTGCTCCAATATTATTATGAGCACTTATTAGATACGTTAAATTATCCATTTTACAGATATATTGTATACCTATTGGTGTAATATCAATACTAGAAACATTAAGTTCAGTTAATTGGTTCATTTCACTTATAGATTGGACTCCGTTATCCCCAATATCATTATCAGAAATGTCAAGCTTAATTAAATTTTTCATTTGGCTAATGTGCATAGCCTCATACAGTGAAATCAAATTTTTAGCTATAGAAAGATGAGTTAATTGATTGAATGATGAAATGTATTCTACTCCATTCGATCCAATACAGCGACTGTTTACATTAAGATCTGTTAATTGTTTCATTTCTCCAAAACACTTAACACCGTCATTAATAGAATTAAAACCAATATTGAGTTTGGTTATATTCATCATTTCACTAACATACTTGGCACCGTTCTCGCCTATATTATTAACAGAAATATCAAGATTAGTTAATTGTTTCATTCCACTAATAAATTTAGCTCCTTCGTCACAAATATTGTTGCCAATAATGTTAAGGACAGTCAACTGTTTCATTTCACTAATAAATTTTGCTCCATCCACAGTAATTTCATTGGCACGGATATTAAGAAAAGTCAACTGTTCAAGGCCACTAATATACTTGGCTCCTTCTGGGCCAATATTATTATTAGCAATATGAAGTTGTTTCAATTGCTTCATTTCACCAATATACTTGGCTCCTTCTACACCAATATAATTACCCGTAATAAGAAGATAAGTTAGTGATTTCAATGATGGTAAATGTTTAGCAATAGGCAATCTAAAATAACAGAAAGTCATATAAAGATCAGTCAATTGTTCCAATGAACATATATACTTGAATCCACTTGGATCAATATTAGAATTATATTCTATATTGAGCTTTTTCAATTCTTTCATCGAATCCAATATCTCACAATTAAATCCAATTTCCTCATTATTTATCACTCTTAGATTTGCAATATTTTCCAAAAACGGCAATTGACCAACCATTTCCCAATCACTACTACGTGTTATCGAGAGGTGTTTACATGAATTTTTAATGACACGAAACCACTGTTTGGAAACCAATGCACACCTCTGTACAATAAATTTAAAATCATCATGAAAAGATAAAATTTCAAAGAGCGAATCGTCAGAGAATGGAATATTTTCTACATTTTCTTGCACTTTAGAAGTGATGGAATGGCTTGGTTGTGTGATCATATTTTTTTTAAATAATTTTATTTTGGGGCTAAAAGTTTCCGGAAACTATTCCGGTCTTAAAAGTAATTCAGAACATATTCTGCAAGAGAAGGAAGATAGAACTATTGGTTTTGTGATGATTGAAAGAAAACAAGCTTATTTGTGTCCAAAACAATTTTCAAAAGCTGGAAAGTGCACTTAAACCGAAAAAACAAGTAGAACATTTTCTTCATCAAAAAGAAAGAGCAGTACATTGACTTCCTCTAATTAACCAATAACTATATATTGAAAATATAATACAAATATTTACATAATTTAAACAGCAACAAATATGATCACATAGAAAAACAAGGCCCTTCCTACACAAGCATATTTGCCTTCAACATTTTCATAATTCTAACAGTGTGCTCGGAAAGTTCAAACTCTTGCATCCAACAATAACCATAACAAAATTCCCAACCATTGAAAACAATCTTCTTGTAATCATCAGGGAAGAGAAAATTACCCTCAACATGAGCATGATCATCATTATCATCATTATGAAATTCATCAAAGCTTAATTCTCTCATCAATTCTTGAGAAGTGAGCATGCAAATTCTACTTCTGGAGAGAGTTTTGGCCTTTGCAAGGATTTCTTCTTCAGTAGGAGGTTGCCATACGACTCCGTATCGATGTAGATAAGGTGTTTCGAGTAGAAGGTTGGCTTCTGGAAGATAGCCTTCCAAGGTATGGTCTAAATCATCATCATCGGAATATAAATTATTATTATTTATATTAATTATTAATAATAATTAATTACTAACCTTCTACTTGTTGGACAACAACACCAAGATCAGCCATAGCCACAGCTGGAGCAATATCTTGATCTGAAATTATTCCAAATTATCATCATCAGGAATATATATTTATTTAATTATTATTTAATAATAATAAGTAATATATCAAGTTGTAGAAACTTACCAGCACTTAAATTACCAATAATATCACTTCCGTAATTAAAATATGCTTCAACATATTTCAAAGGAGACGTGATGTGTTCTCCGGCGAAGGAAAAGAGAGCAGAAACATCAACAATACGTCTACGAAGATCTCTACCTTCATCACGGATGTGAAATTCATATTGTTCATTGTTGTTAGCAACAGAATGAGTAGTAGCTTCAGAAGTTTCAGAAGTGGAAGGAATTGGAAGATTTGGTTCTGGACGAGATCGGACTCTACTGGCCAAAACTCTTCTTATCAGCCAATGTTCTCTCTCTTTTCTAGTCAAACGGAAACCTCTTTGTACTTCTTTGCTCACAAACCGTCCTGGCATTTTTATATTTATTTAAATTCTGATAAACTTGAGTTTTTCTCTTTCTTTTTTCTGGGTCCAAGGTGATACAAATATTTTTTGACGCCAAAGAAAAAAGAAAGAGGTAAAAATAAGAAAATTAGCGCGAAAGAGATTAGGTTTGCAATAAACCTGAAAAGGAGCAATATCAGTTTTCACCAGAGTTATTCTTCGTGTAAAGGTCTGTAAAGAATGATTCTAAATCTTTTGCTGACGGTCTGTTCTGTGGATCAGAATCAACCATTTTTAAAACCATCACACCAAATTCAGTAATATCCCACTTGATAGTTTTCATTATTAGATGTAAGTTGATATTTTCCTCATCCATAGCATTTTCGAATACTGCAGTGAACACCGTCCTATTTTTCAAATATAAAAGTGAAGCTCCAAGGCTGTATATGTCTACTTTTTCATTATAATTGAGCTCTTGGCTAACCTCTGGAGATTTAAACAGAAGAGTTCCCACATTTTCATTGGCAAGCACAGTTTCGTTTTCTCTCACTTCATAATAATAACCCTTTTCATCCTCTTCAATCTCAAAACTCACACCAAAATCTATTAAAACAAAGCATGAAATATTACTTGCGTTATTGAATGATCTTTTCATGATATTGCTTGGTTTTATATCTCTGTGAACTATTTTGTTTGCATGAAGAAAACCCATAGCTATTGAAATATCACTTGCCAATTTTAAGAGATATGATTCATTGCAATCATCTTCATTAATGGATTGAAGCTTTTCAAATTCAACACTATTGGAATAAATATTAAGCACTTGTGGAAGGTATAGACAATACTCCTTCCTATTCACTAATCTCATTATTATATTTCTTTCTTCATTATTTACATCCTTAATTACTGAAGTGGTTCGAACAATGTAGATATCTTCACTATTGTTTACAACTCCAACAACTTGCTTATACTGTTTCATTCTTTTGTGAGGTTTGATTTTTCTGTCTGTTGTAAGTTCATCAATTAATCCAACCTGATTTTTAAAGGGTGTCTCTAATGCAGGCCTATATGGCCTCATTTCTGAACCAATATCTTTAGGAACATAGTGTTGAATGAAATATCCAATGTCCAAAAACAATTTCAACATTTGAACTGGACGTGTCGAATATTGGTGCATGTAAATTGAATATTTGGGAACAATTAGCAATTCTTTCTGATAGTTCACTTCCTCAAAGTTTGCCTCTAAAATGAATAAGTAAACAACTCTTTGAAGATATGAAATTCCCATCACCTTACTGTATTTTGTCATTTCTTCCTTTTTGAAGGCATATTTTTGCATGTTTTCTCTAATTTCGTATAAACATAATCTGAATCAAATTACGCACCTTAATAAACTCTTCATACATATTATCAACTTGTGAAAATCAGTTCCCAATTGATACCATTTTTCAGTTTCATCCAAAGCTTTGTCTTCTTTCAGTAAAAAGGTGATTTCCTTATTATATAAATATCCATCATTTCGTTGATTTATCAAAGGTAATTCATCACTCAACCAAACTGTTGATTGCATATCACTATCAACCGTAAGTAAAAGAGGTTGTAATGACCTACCCATTCAAATTAATTGTCCCAAATGAAGAGCAAATCACATCCAATAGACTGTTAATGGCAGAGGAGACTATTAGTTCTCCAATATTAGTTCTACAAGACATATCATGTAATTTTCGGGTTGCTAATATCAATTCACACAAGCACATTCGTGTAATATTACAATCAGAAAGGATGGACTCAATTTGATTCTTCAACATTTCACAAGCCTCTGTTTCAAAGCACGATTCTGACTTTTTTAATAATAACTGAGCAATATTGTCTGCATCTTCAATTGGAAACTCAAAGTTTTGATTCCAATCCTTCGGAACAACATTTAAGGCATTAAAGAATGAAGCCTTTCCTTCAACCCAACACGGTTGCTTACTAGGTAAAGTTTTTACTCTTTCGCAATAATTTAAAAAAAACTCTAATTTACAATCATCATCATCAATAGTGTCCAGCAAGGAATTAAGCCTTTGATACCAGAGAGCTTTATCTGTTTTCTTCTCTTGCTTTCTCTTTAGCATTTTTTTTTTTAAATTTGAAAAAATATTAAGAAGCGCGAGTGCAACAGTTTTGTGATAAGGGATGTTATGGTAAGGATTGTGAAATTGCTGATTTTCATGTGGAGGAAATGATGGGTAGTAAATGATCCAACTGCAATGCATTGGAGATGACCCAGTGCTTTATTATTTGACCAAATTCAATATTTGTACAATCTCAATATCTTTTTTGAATATCAGTGGCTAACCTAACCAACTATTTAACAGAGATCTACTTCTCAAATGTTTTGTGTGAGATTTCAAATATATGTCATTTGGATCGCTTACAATAAACAATATTTGAAAAAAACAAACTCACACAAAATGTTTTTCCTACTGGAAACAAAAGCTGCTAGTTATGCCTTGTTCCGTATTTTGGATGAAAGTAAAATTGGCAGTGTGCAATCAATCAATGAATTGTTTGATTCTAATAATCAATCACTTTCGGAATAGTATGTATATATTTTCTCCAAATAATTACAATTTCTAATGATGATGATGATGATATATGAAATAGTATTAAATTAGTATCGTTGGAAAGCTTTCAAAATTTATCCGAAACTAATGCTGAATTAAAATTGGAAAAGTTGGCCAAGTTATTGCATCAATTGACTGATCAAAGTTTATTGATGGTTTGTGATGAAAAACTTGGAGCTACCATCAAGAGTGAATTTGATATTGAATGCATCTGTGATGAGATAGCAATTGCCTTGACGAAATTAATTCGTTCTAGATTTGAACACTTGTTGAGAGATGCAAATATTGATGATTTGGAAGAAACTCTTTCTAATAATCAAGCAAAAATAGAAAAAACTGATACAATGATTGTCCAATCTGTTTCATTATTGGATGAGCTTGAAAAGGAAGTGAATACGTATGTAATGAGAGTTAAGGAATGGTATGGTTGGCATTTTCCTGAATTGGCAAAGATTTTATCTGATGATTCTCTTTATATAGAGACTGTTTTATGTCTTCAAAATAGAAGCAATGCCCAAAATGCTCCATTGACCAATTTTTTAACACAAGCTTTGGCTTTACAAGTTAGAGAAGGAGCCAGTTTTTCAATGGGTGGTGATATTTCTGATGAAGATATGCTTCAAATTACTAAATTGGCTGAGCAAGTTAAAAGTGTGAGTGAATACAGATCTTCCCTCTTGGATTATGTAAAGAAAAGAATGCAAACCATAGCACCAAATTTGACTAATCTAGTTGGTGAAATAGTTGGTGCTCGTTTAATTGCTAAATCTGGTGGTTTGGTGAGTTTGGCTAAACAAACATCAGCTTTGAATAGTAATAGCAACATTTCTGAACGTGCTCTATTAAGAGCATTATCAAAAAAACAAAACACTCCAAAATATGGTTTATTATATTATCGCGATACACAAAAAAAGCGTGCTGAATTGGAAAGCGTAGCCAAGGATTCGACTCAAAAGAGAATTCATCAAGTTTTGCCAGCTGATTTATTGCTTGAGATATTTGTAATACTATTCGATAGTTTAAACGATGATTGGCAATTCACAACTTTACAAAATTGTTCACTAGTTTGCAAGGAATGGAATGATTTGTTGAATTGGAGAAATTATTCACATGACAGCAATTTGTGGAAATTACTTTTGAGAAATAATTCTATTACATTGGATCAAGAGGAAACTACAGATGTTAGAAAGGAATTATGTAAATATTGGATTCCAAGAGGAGAATTGACTGAAATTAGTCCAAATATTGAATTTAGTTATTTTGATTTTGGAAATTATCAAACTTTTGGAGAAATTCATGCTTTCAAAATGAAAAAGTCATTTGGATTTGGAATTTTAAAACGAATTATTAAGCAAGATGAAGAGATTCATGGATTATTCAAAGAATTCATGACCAATGCCAATCCAGAGCTTTATTTCCAAGATATTTCCTTAAATTCAGATCTAGTAGACAAGTACGAATCATCTATGGATGATGCCAGAGAGGAATATAATGGAGGAAGAACCTTTGAGGAAGAAAAGAAGGATTTGGAATCTGATTGTTTATTCTCGCAATTAACTGAACACATCAGAGGAGAAAAGGTAGAGCTATCGGATTTGAATCATTTAAGAGAATTCATTAAGGAGGAATGTCCTATTGTGGCTGAATATAAGGATTGTATTATTGGTGGTGTATTCTCAATGGCTTTTCTATTAATTACGAAACATGAACGATGCGTTTATTTCGAATATTGTGCTGAGGTGTAGGTTTCTTGGCAATCTCATTAAATAAAATTACAAAAATTAGCATTAGAAAGAGAAAAGGATTTTAATAGGAAGCCAATGCTTCAAAAGCTTGTTTGGCAGTTGGTCTTGAATCTGGATCCAAATTTAACATGTCAAATGTGAGTTTTTTAAGTGAGGTAATAATTTCCAAATCTTGTCCAGACCAAGTTCTCTCGATTTGGGTGGTCAAAAAGTCGAATTCACCATTTTGGACTTTTCCTTTCACATCAGTATTAAAATCAAATGAAAGTAATTGGTAGAACATGACTCCCATCGACCAGATATCTGTTGAGAGGTTGTATCCTCTTCTACTTGACATTTCAGGACTCATATAACTATTAAATTGAAAATTATTGAAATCTTGTTAATTAAAAGTGAAAACTTACCTTGCAGTACCTGCAACTTGAGTTTCAGTTTTGAGTAAAGTCTTAGCCAAACCAAAATCAGACAAGATTGGTTTGAGTGTCTTGTTAGCCAAATCAATGGATTCAATCAAGACGTTTTGAGGTTTGATATCTCTGTGGACAATTGAATATTCTTCATGTAAATAGGTCAAGGAATCCATCAATTGTTTCATAATTGAGCCCAATAACTTTTCAGTAATGATTTGAGATTGATTCTTAACAAGCTCATACAAGTCACCATGACTGTACAATGGCATGGCGAAACAAAGATATCTCTTTGTTTCAACACCCATAATACCAATGTCAGAGCTTTGAACTTCAAAGACATCTGAAATTCTGGCAATGTTTGCGTGATCCAATTGCAACATTTGAATACCTTCTCTCATGGATCTGTTAAAGTTTACAATACTGTCAATTTCAATGTATTTAAGGGCACAAAGAGATGGTTTGGTCTCTGTTGAGGAATAGGCATTGGCAGAATAAACACTACCGAAACCACCCTTACCAATACGTTTCAAGATTTGATACTTGTCATTGACCAACTGAATATTAGTGTTTCTTTCAATAATTTGACTGATTTGGTTGACTTGGATTTCTTCCTTAATAATTCTAATCTTGGCAACTTTTGGTGATCTAGGAATATCTTCAATTCTCTCTAATTCAACCCAATCATTGATAGAATCTTCAAAGTATTCTACAATAACTCCCCTATCAAACAATTCATTCATGCTTTGATGTTCTTCTTGGATTTGGAACTTTTCAAGAATGGACTTGACAAGTAATGCAAAAGTGATATTTCCAGATTCCTTAGTCTTCTTCTTCTTTCCATTAAATTCAATGAGGAGAATGAAATCTTCACCTGCTTGTGAATCGTCATCTCCACTTTGCAAATTCTTCTTCAAATCAAATAATTCTTCAATGTAGGTCTTATTGCTGTCAAACAAGAGTTTCTTACTCTCATTGATTGATGTCTCATAGAAATCATATTTTTCACTATTGAAAAACTTTTCTGGATTATCCTTAACCATATTATACAATCCATTACAGAAAAGTCTTTCAATTGGTTCATTTCTCAGCTTGATTAAATCTCCCAATGTAACAACAGCCTCTTCAATGAATGGCTCCACATATTCTGGATATTTGGCTGCCTCCTTATAGACCTGTGCACAATAACTAGCACAGACAGTTGCTGGCAATTTGGCTGCAAAATAAACTTTGGAATATCTTTGGAAAAACATTTTGAAATCTACCTTGGCCAATGTTGGATATACAGCTCCCAAAACTGCCTTTGAAGTTTCACTAGCTCCATACTTAATTACCAATTGATTCATATTATCATTCCTCAAAATATCCAACAATAGGTCAATTTTTTCCTGAGTTCCAAATGCCATTTGAATAAACAATGAAAAGAGTGTAATAATATTCGAATCTTGCTTTTCAATCAAATGACAATGTCTCAACAATACTTTCACAACCAATCTTAAATCATCTGTCACTTTTCCAAGTGCCATCACTTGCAAAACAGAAGAAATAATCGAATTAATTGTAAATATATTATCCATATATAAATCAAGAGTTGTTTTCAAACTGTCAAATGTAAATGCTACAGTAGATGGTAGCTCATCTCTTGTTTGACAATTATTTTGTTGTAAAATCAAATCTAATTGTCGTTGAATGGGTTGGAGTGAGCTTGACATTGGAGAGGATGAAACAATTGCTTTCAATTCGGAGAGAGAAACTAAAAATTCACCTTGTTTGGTTGCATCTTGTGGAATTTCCTCTTGATTAGTTTCGGTAGTTTCGTCTGGAATTTGAGGAGTGGTTTCTTCTTGTTCTTGCTGTGGAATTTCTTGTGTGGAAATGGTTTCTTCTTCTTCTTGTTGTTGTGGAATAGTTTCAGAGGTTTCTTCTGGAATAGTTTCGTCTACTACTTGAGAGGTTTCTTCCAAGGAATTTTCTGTTGATGATTCTACAATGGATGATGAAGGTAATTCTTCAACAACAATAGAGGATTCGTCTTGAGATTCCAATGGTGCTGAAGGAGTTTCTTCTTGTGGTGGAACAATAGTTGATGTTGTTTCGTCTTGAGATTCTTCCAATGTTGTGTGAGTTTCTTCTTGTGGTGGAGCTGATGGTTCAATAGAATTTGATTGATCATTAGAAGTGATTGTTTCGTTTCGAATATTTTCATTAATGATGATATTTGATGGTTTACTACTTTCGTCCGGAATAGTTTGAATATTCTGTGGTTGGTTATCATCAGAACTAGTTGGTTTCTTGAAAATTGTTCGTTTTGGTGGAATGTTAGAAGCAGTGTTATTATTATTCGATTCTGCTTTCTTCTCCCACATTGAAAGAAGAGAACTCAACTTGCCCATTTTTTTTTCTAGATGACAAAAAAGTGTTCTGATTTGTTCCCTTTCACATCAACAAATGTTCATCATCATCTCCACAAAGAAACATTAATATACAATAAATTGTATAAAAACTAATTAAAAAAAACTATTCGAAACTCAAATAGAGACTCATATTCATTGCATCATTTACTTAAATTCTCTATGAATTGAATGTTTTTCAATGGAAATTATTCCACCATCCTCTTCTCCATCCTCATCATTCTTCTCTTTCAAAAACTTGGCTCTATATTTAATTTCACTAAATTCACCATGTAAGGTTTGCCATGAATTGCGAGGGAGAAAACTATTCTTTCCCGATCTACATTTCCATTCAAAAGTTTCACTTCTATTGGCGAACTGCTACCTGATCCAAATTTTCCACAAAACATTTGGCTTGCTCTTTATGGTAAATGGACGAAATGCCAATTTTTGAGCTAGTTGACTTTTCAGAATCGAATAGAATTTTGTAAAAATCTTCAAAATTATCAAATCGAATACAGACACACAGGGCAGCAATTGTCATTTCAGTCCTTTGTAAAATCTTTTCTTTCGAGTTGACTAGGGAAACAATGACACGATCTGTCCACACATTTGGTGAATACTGTTCAGAACCGAGAATTGTAAGAATGGCAGCCATCTTTGCCAAACTATATTTCATTTCAAAATCAAATTCTTCTCCATCCCTTTTAAAGGCAACTTCCACATTTGGTCTAAACGGATTGGGAATTCGAAACTCTGTAAATGTCTCCAAACTAAATTCTGTAATAATTTCCTCTTCCTCTTCTGAATCATTCTCACTACTACTACTACAACTACAACTACTCAAATCATTATCATCATTGTCATCATTCTTTCGTTTCTTTTTGGGTGGTGAAGTAATTTTCTTCTGCCTCTTCTTTCCATCATTATAATACTCGGCCTCATCTTCCTCCTGATACCAAATCAGATATCTATGAAATAGTGGAAAACAAAACAAGGTTCTAAATAATAGGTACCAATATTCATCCCGATCAAGCTTTTCGGAAAAGATTAATTGATCACTCCACTCAAAATCTGCTTCCATCAATAGATCGGAATAGAGCGGAAACCATAGATCATTATGTTTACTTGCCTTGTACCATTTTCTATTGATTAATTGAATGGAATTGCTGAGCAGTGATTGTGGCGGTAAAAATTGGAAAATTTTGAGGAGGAAAAATTCATTCACTTGTTTTGGCATTTTTTTTTAATGTTTTCGAGCATTTGCTGGAAGTTTGAGTGAACTTTGTTAATTTTCTATTGGAATGTTGAGTGGGAAATTTATTTGAGAAGAACAGGACTGTATTTACCTCTAGTACAAGCAACCAGAAGGCATGCCATCCCATAGAATATCATAGAAGTCCATAAAATAATGGTTGGAGCGAGTGGTGTCGTTGCCTGAAGAACATTCGTATAGATGAGCATGAGTACTTCACAAATTGTTTGGAAAGCAATAGTTACGAGCATGGTAGTGGATGGATGCACTGGATAGGTAATGTAAACTGTCATTTGAGTCAATAATGATGGAGTAGGACCTGTGAAAAATCCAATAATGACAAATGCCATTCCTGACATGACTAACATTCCATCATCCTTATACCACAACGTTAGAATGCAAAACCAGAGATATCCCAAACTCCCCGAAAAGCTCGTAATGATAGTAATCAATCTAAACTGTTTCGTTCTGTCAAAAAGAAATGAAAAGATAAAAGATCCAATCGTTCCAAACACAACCAAGATAATGTTCATATTTCCTGCATCGATAGCTGTATACTTATTCACCTTAATTACCTGCTCAAGAATTGAAATGCTATTGGTAGCAGCGGAGAAGAGTGAGATGGCTCCCAACAACATGAAATAGGATGGCATTCTTATTAAGGTCTTTAGACCAAACATGAGAGTTTGTGGAGGATACACATCCTTACTTTCTTCTACTTTCTTTTCAGCGGTCGATTCTTCTTCTGACAACATTGGCTCAGTAAGTGAAGATGGCGAATCCTCCTTTTCAGTTGGTGCATAAAGAGGTGGAGTTGGTGGTTTTTCCTTGAAGAATAACAGTCCCAATAACCCAACTATTGTTACAAAAATTGCTTGGGATATGAAAAAGATTGAAGTTCCCAATACGGAGAACCTTAAATCTTCTGAACTTTCACTGCCAATGGTCATTACTCGAGTGCTGATGGTTATTCCGACAATGCTTCCAATGGCACCAGCTGCAATAATAACGGACATGATGAATGTTCTTTCATTATTACCAAACCAGAGCATGCCCAATAGGTCAGTAGTATGATTAAGGAAAGGTAAACCAATTAACATGACAACATGTCCAATGAATGAAATCCAATATGATGATTCAGTTCCCTATTTGATTCGTATTAAATTAAGAGAATTGATGCGGAAACTTACCTGAATTCCCATTAATTTAATCCAAGAACCCACTGAGGTGAGAATTGAAAAAACCACAATCGAAGTTCTCAATCCAAAATTCTTAATAACAAAGGAAACAACCAGAGATAATGGAATGGCAAACGGTCTTGTCAGCAAACTACTCACATTAATCTTCCAATTCTGATTGCTGCCAAGATGATAATATTTCATCATGAGTGTTCTGCATTAAGGCAATTAAGAGAATATATATATTAAGGATCATGCAAATATTGAGGAAACTTACCCTGCTGATGAGAATGTTGCGGTACAAGTAGGTCCAACAATCATCAAGAGAGCAAACAATAATAATTGGAACCATCTTCTGATATACAATTTTGGTGTCTGCTGCTCTTTTGTTAGTTCCTCTTCTTCTTGTGGTACAATATTTGACCCATCAGAAATACTGTCCACCGTACATGCTGATAATGATTGAATGTTATTGATCGAGTTGGAGTTGGAGTTGGGCATCTCCTGAATATCTTCTTGTTGCATTTTTATAGGGATATTGAAATTTCACACACAGCGTTGATTTTCTCTCAAATGAAGAAACATTGCGCATATTATGTAGTAAGCGGGCTCAAAATAAATTCCTGAGAATTATGCACACCGTAGTGGAACCGGAGATTACTAGAAAAAGAGAGGGATATTTCATCCTCATTCCTTCTATTAAGGAGTCGTAGGAAATGGCAAGAATCAACAGATTTTGGTAAGGGAATTGATAATGGACTTTATAATTTGGAAACTCTTGATCCAGTCTTCCAATTGACTGGTAAGAATGCAGAGACACATTCTGGATTTTTGAGAGAGCTGATTTCTGATGGTTGGACTGGATCTTGATTGGTCAATTTCTTGACAAACTTTTCCATCTTTTTGCCATTCACATTTACTGGAACACCATTCACTTGGGCAATGACAGATGGACGATGTCTAGATGATAAATGAGTCTTGATAGTGTCATGAATCTTATCAACAAGTTGTTCGTTCAATTCCAAGTTTGGAGCTAATTGAACAAAGAGAACGACTTGCTCGTTACCATCCTTTTGTCTTTGACCTACGACAATTGAATCAACCACTTCCTTAACATGTTGCAAGACATCATAGTAATCACCAGTTCCAATTCTGACTCCTCCTGGATTAAGGGTACTATCACTTCTTCCCTTCACATAGAATCCAAAACGAGGAGTTTGTTCACTCAAATCTCCTTGAGCCCAAATTCCATCAAATGTTGTAAAGTAACTTTCAAAGTAACGTTTCTGATTCTTTTCTCCCCAGAAAAAGAGTGGATAGGATGGGAATGGATTCAGACAAACCAATTCACCATTATCTCCAAAGATACGTTCTCCAGCATCATTCCAAACTTGAACATCGAGACCTAGACCTGCACATTGCAATTCACCTGGATAGACTGGTAAGAATGGAGAACCCAATGCAAAACAACCATTCAAATCGGTACCACCACTGATAGAGCTCAAGTGAACATGTGGAATCATGTACTTGTAGAGGTAGACTGCAGTGGATGGAGCCAATGGTGAACCAGTGGTTGTAATTAAACGAAGATGAGAAATATCCAATTTTGTCTTGTGAACCAAATCAATCTTGTTAGTAACCATGAAAGATAAATATCTTGAACTAGTTCCAAAGAAGGTAATCTTTTCAGTTTCAATTAATTTCCACATGGCCAAAGCATTAGGGAAGAGAGGACTTCCATCATATAGCACATTCTTACAACCAGTATATAACATTGAGACACACCAATTCCACATCATCCATCCACAATTAGTATATACAAATGAAGTATCAGAATCCTTAACATCGCAATGCAAATGAGTTTCCTTAATATGATTAATCAATACACCAAATCCTTGACAAATACATTTTGGAGCTCCTGTACTTCCACTTGTGTACATGATCCAAACTGGATGATCCACATCCACAGGTTCAAATTGAATATCCTTTTCATTACAGAGAGTTGGTGATAAATTTCTCAAAAATCCACCATTCACAACATCACTATGATAATCGACATATTTGATACGAGAATGTTGAGTGAGCTTATTCACACAATCTTCATTGGACATGATTTCCTTAAGACAGGTATTTCTAGAGAATTGAGGGAAGAACTTTTCATCGTATTCGAGAGTTTTGACCTTGATAACAGCACGAAGAGTTGGAACATGGTGCATGAGGTATTTACAAGTTTCATTGGTGGAGAATAACTTGCCATTGAATGTGTAATATTCAGTTGTAAAGAGGACAACTGGTTCAATATGTTGAAATCTTGCAAAAACAATCTTCTTTCCCAAATCTGGACTTACACTACTCCAGACAGCTCCAATACTAGTCACAGCCAATAAGGCAACAATGGATTCAGAGCAATTTGACATGATTGATACAACACGATCCATCTTTTTAACCCCCAGCTCATTTCTCAAGTAGTGAGCCATCTTGGCCACCCGATTCCACAATTCTCCATAGGTCATTTCCACTCTCGGAACCGTAACACCCTTAATACCATTCTCACCAATGGCCAAGAGTGCAACTCTATTCACATATTGAGGATCCAAGCATTTGTGAAGTAAATTTTGAGCATAATTGACCTTAGCTCCCACAAAGAAACGACTTCCCATATGAGGATGAGTTGTAGTCAAACTTGCAAGCATTTCCTCTTCAGTTTGCTTTTTTCTTTCCTCATCAGAAATCTTCTTTGGTCTTGAAATTACTTGAGAATAGTTTTTAAAGGATTTAATCTTTAAGAATTGCCACAATAAACCCCAGAAACGATCATCCTTAACAGTCCACTCAAAGAACTTTTGATGATATTTAACTGGATCATCTTGCATCTCCATTTTAGTAAATTCATATGAACAATTGCCTTGCTTATTCAATTCCTCTCTGGCAAACAATGAAAAGGCAAACATGACACTCTTCTCCATTGAATCAGCAGAAGGTTTCCAAAGCATTTTGTTCAAATCGACATTGTGAATCTCAGAGTCATTATCAGAGGGATGAGGTTGAAAGTGTTGAGAAGAAGAACAAGCAACAGCAACAGATGAAGAAGAGGAGGATGGTTGCTGATGAAAATGTCGGTGCTGGAGATGAATTTGTTGTTGGTGTTGATGGTGATGATGAGCGTGGTGAAGATGAGACATGTTGAATGTTTTTCTGTTGAAAATTTCGCGAATTTTTGGAACATTCAAGCAATAACAATTGAACGTTCTGTTACCGCCTTTTCCACACATTTCCTTTTTAGAATGTGCATAAAGGGAACTAGATAATTTGTTAAATTAATTGGAAAAGTAGTTTATTCTTGTTGGTGGAATGGATAGTCAGTGTAACCAGTAGCAAGATCACCACCAGCATAGTAGAATGTTTCTCTATTGTACTTGTTCAATGGTAAATCCTTTTCCAATCTGTAAGGCAAATCAGGTGTGGAAATAAAGTGACGTCCAAAAGCAACCAAATCAGCATCACCACGTTCCACCATTTCAATAGCAGTTTGTCTATTGAAACCACCAGCAGCAATAATTGGGTTCTTGAAGAATTGTCTCAAATGCTTGCAGGCAACTGTTTCAGTTTGTTCAACTTCTTCAGTGCTCTTGGAATACATTAATGAAGTACGTGGTTCAACAACGTGCAAGAAGGCCAAATCATACTTGTCAAGAGTCTTGGCAACTTCAGAGAAAGTTTCAGTTGGTGTAGAATCGCTCATTTGGTGAAGAGCACCAGATGGACTAATTCTGATACCAACACGATTAGATTCACCATTGACAGCCTTCAAAACTGATTCAACAACTTCACGCATAAATCTCAATCTATTTTCAATAGAACCACCATATTCATCAGTTCTCTTATTGACTCCATCTTGAATGAATTGGTCAATCAAGTATCCATTAGCTCCGTGAATTTCAACACCATCAAATCCAGCTTCAATAGCATTCTTAGCAGCAGCACCATATTGTTCAACAATGGTCTTGATTTCTTCAACTGATAAACTCTTTGGTGGTTCAGCAGTAACTTGTTCAAAGGTCTTCAAGTTGAAACATGGAAGATCAGTCATGGCAATATCAGATGATGAAACAGAATCAGCATATCTGACTCTACCTACGTGCCATAATTGCAAAAAGATGATACCTCCCTTTTGATGGACAGCATCAGTAATCTTCTTCCAGGCCTTAACTTGAGCTTCGGAATAACAACCTGGTGTGAATGGATAACCTTGTCCTTGTGGTGTAATTTGTGAAGCTTCAGCAATGATTAAACCACCCTTTGAAGCACGTTGATTGTAATAGATAGCACCAACATCAGTATGTTCACATTCTCCCTGTTATTGAATTAATTGAATGATCATGAAATGAATTTGATTCCATATATTATGAATATTCACACAAAACAAAGTAGTTGTATGTAGTAGTAAATAGTTAATGATGATATTATCGTTCGTCATCATTGTCATCATTGAAATATTCATCAAATGATAATCGACACAATAATTAACAAAAAAGGCTATAATTTCAAACTTACAGCAACAGCTCTTGTTCTAGTAAGTGGGGCCATAACAATACGATGGTCCAAAGACAAGCCGTCCTTTCCTCCCAACTTGAGTGAAGTAAATAACTTTGCAGGTGATGAAGCAGACATTTTCAGTGATGAGTTTTTATCGTAGTTTTTTTTGAATTTGATTGTTGTTCGCAGTAAGTTTGTTGCGCGCCAAGAATTTATAACTTTGATATCTTAGGACGCTTTAATTTCGCACTTAATAGGAAAAAAATAGAGAATTTCAAGTGGTTTTGTTCTGAGCCAGCCACTGTGGAACGTGGATGCATATTATTTGAGGAAGGAATATTTCAGTGCTCAGTTAATTGTTCCGATTGAGCATGTACTATTAATAACAAGTTGGAAATTGAATTATTATTTGATGGAGTTAATTAATAGTAAAAAAGCTAGCTTACTTAATCATTTGATGATATTGAATTTAATATTACACAATATTAATTAAAAAAGAAATCAAAAGAGGAAATTAAATAATCAGTGTGATGATAATTTATTGAAAAGTTGGATAATCGGTATAACCAGTAACAACATCTTTGGAACCATAGAAAGTACTTCTGTCATAATGAGTGAGTGGATGACCATTTCTAATTCTTTCAACCAAATCAGGATTAGAAATAAAGTGTCTTCCAAAAGCAATCATATCTGTGACACCCTCCTCTGTGGTAATCTTTGCTGTGGCTGGAGTAAAACCACCAGCTGAAATAATTGGAGATCTTGTCAATGGTTTCAATTCCTTGGTTACAACCACAGGTTTGGATTCAGCTTCGCCATTATCTGAAATTGCTCCACCTGATACTCTTGGTTCTACAAGGTGAATATATGCCAAATCATATTCATCCAATGCCTTGACAGCTGCTTCAAAGAGTGGTTTTGGATCTGAATCACTAATTTCCAAGAAACATCCACTTGGACTCATACGAATTCCAACACGATCTGATTCATTATCAAATCCTTCAATACATGCTGAAATAGCTTCACGCATAAATCTCAATCTATTTTCAATAGAACCGCCATATTCATCAGTTCTCTTATTGACTCCATTTTGTAAAAATTGGTCAACTAGATAACCATTAGCAGCATGCAATTCCACACCATCGAATCCAGCCAATTTGGCATTTCTAGCAGCTTGCTTATATTGTTCCATAACGACCTTAATTTCCTCAACAGACAATGCCTTTGGAGTAGTTGGCAATTGTTGTTCTCTGGTTTGCAAATTTGTAGATTTCACATTTTGAATTGGAACTGCAGAAGAGGAGACATTGTCAGCATAACGTTGTCTACCAACATGCCACAATTGCAAAAAGATGACACCTCCTTTTTGATGGACAGCATCTGTCACCTTTTTCCAAGCTTTAACTTGAGCTTCGGAATAACAACCTGGAGAACATGGATAACCTTGTCCTTGTGGTGTAATTTGTGAAGCTTCAGCAATGATTAAACCACCTGGTGTGGCACGTTGAGAGTAGTAAGTAATTGCATGTTCTGTTTGTTCACAATCTCCCTAATAGTTGTGTGAAATAATATTTAACAGTTAAAGGTGATGAATTATTGTAGTAATCAATCAAAAGTGATGTCAAGATGATGAATATTTAGTTTTCGGAATTTAATATCGGAATTTGTTGATAATAGTACTTACATCCAATGCTCTGCAACGAGTGAGTGGAGCCATCACAATACGATGGGAGAGAGTAATTCTCTGACTGGCAGGAATTTTGTCAGTTCCCAATGTGAGTGGTGTGAAGAGTTTGCTTGTTGATTCGGAAGTGGCAGACATTTTGATTTTTTAAAGTGTGAAAATTATTGGAACAATTAAAATTGAAGGCGAATTTAAATACAATTTGGAGGTAGGAGTAAATTGGATGAGGTTTGGATGTTGAACAGTGATTTTCTTGGATGTCTTTGTAGAAAGTACGTACGAAAGGTCAAGAGAACGGTCTAATGTTAATGCATCTGAATAGTATTGACAAATTCTCAGTTAAAGTTACAATTCTTGGATGTTCATAAGGCACATCTTCCAATTTTATTTCTAATAAATAACAACGAAAACCCCTAAGGCAAAGTTGTTTATGTTTCATGTTCTTTAGTTGCTTTTGTAGAATGTAATTTGGTGAATGATTTCTTGTTAACTTTATTCTATTGCTTCAGATACAAGGTTAACAACAAGAACTACCACTACATGAGCTTGGTGAACAACTATTGGCAGTTGAAGGTTGTTGAGAAGTTGATGGACCCTTAGAACAATCAAAAGCTCCATAATGTGTACTCATATCACCAATAATTTGGAAATAAGGACCTAACCAAGATGGTTTGGATAACATACTGGCAGTATTTCCACAAACG
The DNA here is from genome assembly GCF_000004985.1 of Naegleria gruberi. Taxonomy (NCBI): domain Eukaryota; phylum Heterolobosea; class Eutetramitea; order Acrasida; family Naegleriidae; genus Naegleria; species Naegleria gruberi. Next base: position 103,590 of record NW_003163278.1, read on the forward strand.
AGAACTGGTCTATTTCTCTCAAAGACATGTCCAGCATCTAAGGTGTAAGCATGCTTGTAGACATGATCAACTTCTGAGCCTCCTCTATAAATTGCAATTTGTCCATAATCTTCACATTGTGGTTCCAAATCATTCAATTTGAATAAACGATAAGTGATGGAATAGAATTTGGCATTTCCAAGAATTTCCTTCAATTTCAAATCATGAATAACAATTTCACTTCTTGTCAATTCTCTTGGATCATCGAATCCAACCTTCTTACAGAGTGCTAAAAAGTCATTTGTGTACAATGCTCCAGCAATACATTCTCCAAAGAGTAATTCATGAGAACGAACGTCAGATGGCAAACGACGATCACAATAAACATCAGAAAATACAAACTCTCCTCCAAATCTCAAGCTATTGTAAACACCTTTCAAAACGGAAGCCTTATCTGGTGACAAATTCACAACACAATTAGAAATGACAATATCAACAGAATTTTCCTCAATTCCAGCACCTTTCAAATCTTCAATAAATCCCTTTTTGAATTCCAGAGTTGCCAAATTGTCAGCTCCAAAATTTTCTTGCAACTTTACAACATTGTCCCTTGCAACTTGCAATTGCTCATCAGTCATATCAACTCCAATAGCTTTTCCTCCCTTTCCACAAAGCATACTTGCCAAATAGACATCTCTTCCACTTCCACAACCCAAATCCAAGACAGTTAATCCAGAAATGCCAGCCAATGGCAATGGTGACCCACATCCATAATATTTACTCAATACTTCATCTGGAATTTTAGCAAGTAAAGCTTTCATAATCGGATGAGGTGCTCCACTTGAAGTGCATGCAGAAGTTTTCAAATCTTTAGTAGTAGACAAGACTTTTCCGTAATATTCCTTCACAGATTCATAAACTGCATTGGAATTTGTATAGGATACTCCTGTTGTATTTTCACTAATTAAATTATGATTATCCGATGATGATGATGAAGATTGATTGTTGGTTGAACAACATGAAGCAGTTGTTTGTTTAGGTGTATTTTCCATTGGTGATGATGAAGAAGGAGGACAACAGGATTTTTGGCTTCCACAACAAGACATTTTTTTGTGTTGATTGCTTTTATCCTCAGCACTTCTATCGCTTTAGTTTTCCAATCTATCCACAACAGTAACGGCGAAACTAAAGATGTGTGGATGTTATTGCGTCCATGTCTTGTGATTGGATGTTTGATTTCTGCATTGTAAAATGATGTTTTACAAAATCCACCACCATACCTGACATAAAACATAAGTCAACAAGCAAACAGTTAAAATACTCAAATAGCTCAACACGGATTTGAACTTGAAGATTGAATAAATGGTAGCAATAATGAATAATATGGCATAGAATATGAAAATATTCCAAATCTTTGGCAAGTAATAGATGGACAAGTCATGTACAGAGTTTCGTTCCATATCCAAGGTCAAAATTCCATAACCATATTTGAAAGTACCTTGTAACATGCTAAATGTTGGAATGGTATGCTCTGTAACAGTGTGCTCATAGACATTGTGTTGGAATTTGCAATATTCGTGATCATCTCCACTCAGAACAAGAATTGGTTTGGTGAGTGAGACTAATTTCTTTGAATCTGAAGGATTGAGCATGTTTCTGTAACCTGCTCCATAACCCTCTTCCAAAGGTCTACTCCTAGATTTGGTTCCCATTCTGGTATCGAAGTCATCGTTCTGGCAAAGCCCATCTCTATACAATGGAATGTGTGTCAGTAAAATATTCTTTGAATTTTCTGCATCTACGTTTTTCAATAGAAAATCATAAATTGGTGTTCCCAAATACATTGAATTCACTCCAATAATATTCATCTTACTATTGATGGCATAATTAAAATTGAGTGGCATGAAATGCTTTTCAAATCTGTCCAAAATCTTCTTTTCCCAATTTTCTAATCCAATATCATGATTTCCACTCAGATAAATCGTCTTGATTCCATCTCTATTCTCAAAAGTTTTCCTAAATCTCTTCAATTCCCTCCCATATTCTTCATCAGTGATCCTCCTTCCATTATCAAATAAATCTCCCATAAATATAATTGTGTGAATATTGTTCCTATTCATTCGGAGAATGGATTGAAAATTCTTCCTCATGAAAGTATCACACAACATGAATATAAACCTTGAAAGAATTGCAAATTCATCATTCACAAACGAATAGGAATATCTATCGGTCAATTGTGGATCTCCAATCAATAATATATTATGATACTTGTCATTTACCTTCGGAGCATATGTAAATTGGAATCTAAATATCAAAACTTCCATAAAAACAATCAAGAACACCAATAGCATGATAAATCGAGTCAGATGAGAAAATTCCGAAATGAAATGTTGAATCCTCTCCACATAGGAAAATACAATAATTAATAGGCTTTGATTTTTCTCTTCTGTATGTGATGAAAATTCCTCATGATGATGATTATTTCCTTCCGATGATGATTGTCTGATGGATAAATCGACTCCTCCTTCCTCTTCTTCAAGATTATGAGTGGATGATGTGGTTTTCCTGTTTCTTGATTGCAACATTTTTTTTAATTTAAAATTAAATTTAAAATTAGTTTGGTCAATTAAGTCCAAAGAAAATCATTTTATTTAACAAGCTGATAAGATTTAGAATTTCACAATTTGATAGAATAAATATCAAGGATCCATTAGATCTTGGATAGGAATCGCTACATCTGATCACCATCTATGAAAATAAGAATGAAGAAACAATTTTGAAATAAATTAAACATGTATGAGAGGTTGAAAATTAATTTTGCTTGGTTTTTCATAGAACTACGTAATTCTTCTTGGCAACCATCACTCCTCTGCAAACCATAGCCAATCCAAAACAAACCAAAAGTAGAACAATGAATGCAAAGAAGGAACCAATCACAGCCACTGCAGTATCATGTTCATTGGAGGCAAATGCAGTTTTGGCAAAAGTAATGGCGCTATTGGCTTTGCATTGATCTCCAACTTGTGTTGGACAATCAATAAAACTCAATTCCTTATTCAGACAAAATCTGACCTCTACCAATATGGAACTATTGTAACAAACGAGAGCAGGTGTTCCAAATCCACTGGCTTTGAATCCTTCCTTCATGAATTTAATGTCATAGGTTGTGGTATTGGATGGAACAATGTTTTGTTTCTTGAGGGATGGTAAAATTGACATACTCTTTCTCAATTTGATTGATTGAAGAAAATAATCACGAACTGCATTACTTGAGAATTGAGGTAATTGTGCAGCACACGTTCCATGTTTATCATATTCGTGTTGCCACAATCCAGGAGCAGCATTCTTATAATCTGAAATAATTTCCAAATATTCAATCATTAAATATTCAATCTATTAATAATTGTGAAATATTTACCTGTCCAATAAATATCCAAATCACTTCTCAAATCCTCGATAATACTGTAATTAAAAGCAGGAGCATTACAATTGAAAGGTCCCATTTTTCCTACCAATTTACTTTCATTATTCGAAATTAATTGAATTTAATCATCAACCTACTTTGGCCACAATCCATGAATTGTAAAATCCTTCACTTCAGGTTTCAAAAAACAAGGCTTCAATGTATAACATGCTGATCCAGGCCACGACAATGCAAAAACCTAATTTTTCATTAAAATTCAAGCATCAAGATTATTATTATTTAATTATAATTTTCTTCCAAACTTTATCCGAAAAACCTACAAATATATCAAAATCATCATCTGCAGCACCTGATCTCTTCATCATGTTGAGTTTTCCCTCTGTGATCCCTCCATTCATCAACCCAATAGCAACGATGCAAGATAACACCAAGATAATACGCGACACTATCTGCGACATTTTTTTTTCAAAATCTAAAAAAAGCGCAAGATTTTTACAAATTTTTCAAAGACTTTTTTAAAATGTTACAATTTTATATTGGAATGAAGATAAAGACTATTAATAATTGAGAGTTATATTAATATTCACATTAAAGAGAGTAGTACCATCAAATAAGGCAAATACGAAAGGTCCATCTCTTGATTGTTTGACTGTGAATTGCACAAGTTGATTTCTCTTGGCTTGGATTTGATAATTTGCATTGTTTGGATTCAATTGATATAGAGAAGGATTGGTAGAATATAATAATTGATAAGGATATGAATAATTAATGCCTGTTAGTTGGAATTTGACATTGACAGGTGTATTTTTTGGAATGAAATCTTTCTTGAATTGGATGAGATTGATTGTTTGATCGAAATTCAAGTTACTAAGGGAGAGTGAATTATCTTTCAAGGAATATTCAGTAGTAAAGTGGGTAAACAATTTTGGAAGAATGGTTAATGAAGCTTTAGAGTTTGAAAATAAACTAAAGTAAACGATTGTGAAATTGTGGATATCTCTAGAGAATGAAACAGTTGCATTCAATCCAGAAGATTGGGAAACTGAATTGGCAGGTGTTGGATAACCACTTCTCAAAGAAGCATATACAGTAACTCCATCAAACTGATTCTTTCCAATAAACGAAACTTGTGCAATATCATTTTCAGAAACTTGTGGATCCAAACTCATGTAAACATTATTAATCTTTGCTGCATGTACTTCAAACACATGACCATCCACTATCTCACTTGCATCCTCTGGAGTATCCTCCAACAAACATGCAGTTCTATGTCCATTACTTCTCTTGGATGGACACACATAACATGAACTAGCACCAAATATTCCAGAAACACTTCCATGTGCACAATCATGTGATTTATCATCACCTGGACAGAATTTTCCTGGTTCACACTGATGACATGGAATAAAACTAAATTGTTTGTAATATCCAGGACCACATTCACTTGTCAGGATTGAACATGTGAAACATGCAAGGATAACGAACAGTGTTAAAGAAAAACTGAGAGATGGTTTCATTGATGTTTTTTTACACTTCTTTTCAGTGTGGTCAGTTCAGGTTGACCAAGGAGAGAAATAAAAGAACGAGTCCATCCTATGATTGCAATCTTTTTGAAAATGCAAAGATTTAGAATAGAAATTTTGTCAAACTTGAACGGAGTTTCAGATAATCATTTGTTGGTATCCACTACATATCTGATTCCTTAACCGTCAACGAATTGTTTTCTTCTCCCTAATTCGAATAATGATTTCAATTACAAAACGAAACGGGAAGCCTGCCAGGAATATGGCGACTATCCCGCTGCAGTCTTTGACTGCATGAACAGTGAAAATAAAAAACAGAAGAGTCCTCAACTTTGAGGACCCTCAGTTCTTTTTGTGTTTGGGATAACACAGAGAGGATGAAGTTATAGAATTGGACACATGGCTGTGGATTTATTGGTTTTGGTAGGTGTGGCCAAAGTGAACTTGGGTTGTGGTTTGGAAATTTAGAAATTAAAAAAGTTCATTTCTTGTGGTTTGGATGGAAACAAATGTTGAATCTTCTCACCTGTTAATTAACCTTCACCAATGTACGCGTAAGTTCATTTTTTGTAACTCTCCAAGTTTGTTCCGCGATCATGGTATTTTGGAACTTTAAAGAATGGAAATGTTCAATGTTTGGATTTCAGTCATTATATGCAAGGAAGGATATTACGGATCTGACAAGGTTTTGTTCATGTTTCACTGCTTAAACTTGTAAATGTACTTGAAGAATACATTCGGATCAAATTGTAAATTTGTTGCAACATCTTCAGAATCAAATAATGTTAATGAAAATATCCAAGTCTCTAACATCACAAAAGCTAGTACCCGTATAAATTTTTGGAGTGGTTACAAGGACATCAACAAAAGCTAGTAAGGCAAAATTTTTAAAAATTAAAAAATTGAAATCAATCTTCACCCACAAGCCTTTTTTCGGATCATGTTGAAGAACATGTTATCTTTAAAAGAAGTTTTGCAAGCGGAATGTGATTGGCCTTAACTATTCAATTTATTCTCTAATGATCATAAAATAATTATTGTTTATTAAGAAAATACAACAGGTTGAAATTTTCCCCATCACCATAATGGATTAATTTCACTTCGTTATAATCATCATTCCACATTATTTGATTCCAAATCATCATACAAAATTCCTAACAGCAATATTCAAAATAATTATTACGCTCCAAGTACTTGCTCAACCTTCCATAATCAACCTCCAGCACAAATTATAATCACAGCGCCTATTCTTATCCCATTTGATTATCATAATTTGTTTGTATTCTCAACTGGCCTGTCAACAATAGTAACTGCACACAATTAACATGTTCAGCTATCACATTTATTCTAATCATCAGTAAAAAAAAACGAAAATGAAGTTGACATCTGCCATTGTCATGGCCATTTTGATGGCTGTGCTTTACGCTACATATGTTACCGCTTCCACAGATTCATTCGATGCATTGACAGATGCCATGGTCGAAGCAATCTATGCCAGAAGATTACCTAGATCTGGTGGAGGTGCCAGAGGTGGCTCAAGAGGAGGTGCCAGAGGAGGTGCTCGTGGAGGATCAAGAGGTGCTAGAGGAGGAGCCAGAGGTGGATCTCGTGGTGGTGCCAGAGGTGGTGCTAGAGGAGGTTCTCGTGGTGCCAGAGGTGGATCTAGAGGTGGTGCCAGAGGTGGTGCTAGAGGAGGAGCCAGAGGAGGATCAAGAGGTGGAAAAGCTGGTAAAGCTGGTAAAGGAGGTAGAGGTGGATCTAGAGGTGGTAAGGCCGGAAAGGGAGGAAAAGCTGGTAAAGGAGGAAAAGGAAAAGCTGGTAAGGGAGGAAAAGCTGGTAAAGGTGGAAAAGGAAAAGGTGGAAAAGCTGGTAAGGGAGGAAAAGGTAAAGGAAAAGGAGGTAAGGGTAAAGGTGGTAAAGGAAAAGGTGGAAAGGGAAAGAAGGATAAGAAGGGAAAGAAAGACAAGAAGGGAAAGAAGGATAAGAAAGATAAGAAGGGAAAGAAGGACAAGAAGGATAAGAATCAACAACAACAAGGTGGAGAACAAGGAGGTCAAGATGGTGGTCAACCAGGAGGTGAACAACCACAACAACCAGAACAAGGAGGTGAACAACCACAACAACCTGAACAACCACAAGAACAACCACCAGTTGAACAACCACAACCTGAACAACCACAACAACCTGAACAAGCTCCAGTTGAACAACCACAACAACCTGAACAACAAGCTCAACCAGAACAAGCTCAACAACCTGAAGTTGCTCAACCACAAGCTCAAGAACAACAACCACAAGCTCCAGTTGAACAAACTCAACAACCAGCTCAACAAGCTCCTGTTGAACAACAACCAATTGCTCAACAACCAGCTCAAGAACAAGCTCCAGTTGCTGCCCAACCTGTTCAAGAACAACCACAAGTTGCTCAACCTCAAGTTCAACAACCTGAAGTAGCTCAACAAGTTGCTCAAGAAGGTCCACAACCAATTGCTCAACCTGATCAACCACAACCAGATCAACAAGTTGCTCAACAAAACCCAGACTTCCAACGTGCTCCACAATATGGTGACAAGCAAAGAATTGAATACTTGAGAGGAATGATCAAGAAGAATATTTCCCCACAAGTTGCTCAACCAGAACAACAAGTTGCTCAACCTGAAGTAGCTCAACAAGAAGTTCCACAACCAATTGCTCAACCTGATCAAGTTGCTCAACCAACTGAACAAACTCAACCAGCTAGAAGAACTAGAAAGTACAACAGAGGTGGTAACAGAAGAGGTACCAGAAGAAATCAATTCTCTCAAATTCCTGAATTTGGTAGATATTTCTTGGGTAATCAAGCTAAGGCTCAAAATGGTGATAACGATAGAATCAACTTTTTGAGAGGTTTGATTGATTTGCTCATTGCTCAAACTAAAGCTCAACAAAATTAAATCTGAGTAAAATAAAGAGTAATGTTTAGATAAGATTTAAATTGAGCTAATTCAATGCTTATATTTTTCATTCTCAATCACTTCAAAACCTGCTCTGTATTGAGAAAAATTAGTAAGGAAGAAATCTTCAATATAGAGTGCACAATTGATCATTCAGTTTGAGCACTATGAATACCTGTTGTTAAAAGTTCAGAGCATTCCTTTTTACAAAGAAAGTAGTCTTTCATATGTATGATTCTTCCAACAAAAGCACAACTTATTATAAAATTGTTATATAATAACCGTAGTAGTGGATTGAATAGTCTCTTTCCTCCTGATTAAGGGAGTAGTTATAACCTTCAAATCAATTCAAAAATTAACAAAAGATACTCCCCCTGGTGGGCTCGAACCACCGACCTGCAGATTAACAGTCTGACGCTCTACCGACTGAGCTAAGGGGGATTATAGTTAGTGAATTGCAGTTTGGATTAACACCACGAAGGTGCAGAACACATTGTGATTGTTTAAACACATTTTACAACAGTAGAGGGTTGGAATTATTGACATCAAAAAGTTCAACAATGGATGCTTTGAAAATCAGTCAATGAGGGCACAATTATTGAGATATGAACAAATTCTGGGCGAAATTTACAACATTTCCAAAACTACAGATTCAAGTTGGACAATATTTATCAAACTTGTAAGAAAGTTTTCAATTGCAAATAATATTCGAATAAAAATCAACTATTCATTCAATAATTATTCAATTTAGCATGTTTTTCGTTTTATTCCAAAACTTCAAGGGTGCCTTATTGACACAATAAAATTACAATTATTACTGGTACAATTAGTTCTCTAACGAAGATCCATCCAATATTTACGCTGTGGATCCACAAAATCAAAATTCCAATTTGTTTAACTAGCCATCCTGTGGTCCGTATCCCTTATTGGCACATTCCTGCTTTGAAGGAGCAAGCACCAACTCTACAATTGAAAATCTAATGTCATCATGTTTAATCAATTCACTCATGGCCGATCTATTATTGGCTCTTTTAATGTGATGTCCGAGGGATTTCCAAACTCCCTTTCCTTGTTTTCTGACAATTCCCTTTCTGCTATTGTTTGATCTGGTCATTTTCAATTATGTGTTTAGTTGTTGGGTGTTGAAGGTGGTTGTTTTTTTTGATTTTGTTTCTAAAAATAAATTTTTGAAGTGCGAAATTTATTGAAATTTGCAAGAAATATTTTTAGCAAATGGAAAATGATCGGAATTTATTACAATGCAGTGAAAGGTTGTATCTCAATAAAAACATGATGATTGCTCAATATTACTTTAAAGAAGAAATGGATGGATTAAAGCAGGAATTGAAGAATGTTGTTACTGAGGGTGAACAAGAATGTTGACACACTGTACCAACTCCTATTAGAGTAATTATTAAGAGAAAAATATAATATTGTCCCTTAAAGATATGTCAGTTTTCATTCAGAAAGAGACAATTACAAGAACAGGAGATGTACCTGATTGTGTTTGCAAACTTTAACTACTCAGTGAAGATGTGGCTAATTGTCAACACCATCCAATAAAAACATATTGCTGATATGTTATTCTTTACTCCATCTCAACGACAATCTGTAGTGAGAGTTGAAAAGAAGAAAACAATCTGATAACTTCCCAAACATTCAAACTGAAAAACTCAAACTCTAAAAAGCACTTTCAAATTTGAGTTACAAAATTCATGGGTGATGAACTTTGAACAAATTTCAAAATCAAAAAAAAATTCCAAACTCAAAAGTGCACAAAAACCTTTCAGAGTTTCGGAACGATCACAAAAAACAATCATTAAATAATCGGATCAACGCATTGATAGTGTAATGACTTCTATTTTTAATTTTTTCAAGAGTGGAGGAGCCTATTCAAAGAGTAGTACTGGAGCAGTGACGAATAGTAGTAGTGAATCTTCATCTTCTTCTGATACTAGTAATAATAATAGTAATAGTAATAATGGAACTCCTTTGAGTAATCCTCCGAGTGTTGATAATAACAATGTAAATAATGTATCACCGAATGTAAACACCACCACCAATGAGCAAAAATCCATGACAAGTCAGATTGTTGAGGGAAAGAGCATGATTTTGTCAATTCAACCTGGAGAGAGACCACTTTTTGATTCTGTCGATTTGGCAGAATTGATCAAGTTGAAGGAACATTTACAATACAAACCAAGTGTTTTGAATTTGATTGCTGTTTATCAGGCAGAGATTCAAAAACACGTCGAGTATGGTGTTAAAAAATCAAACAAGAAGGTGCAAAACTATCAGATTGAGCCAGCTCCAACAAACACAAAATATGTCTATCTCACATCATCTGGTTTGCCGGGAGTATTCTGTACAAATAATGATATGATTGATTATAGTCACTATCAAGCTATTTCGAAAGGAAGATGTGTTTCTCATTCTTTCGATTCACAAGAGTTATCGAAAATTGAGGAAGTATTGAAAAAGCAAACCTCAATTTCAGAAAATTCAACAATTGTAAATAAGCGAAATGAATTGGAAAATTTAGAAAAGCAATACACTCGATTGATGAAAGAAAAGGATAAATTATTGATCGATAGAGCAGCTGTTCTTTCACTTGAGGAATTGGCCATAATTGAAGCAGAGGAAGGTAGCATCAGAAGAACCAATGGAGAAGATAATGATGAATGGGAAATTGAAAGAAAGAAGAGAATTATAGAAAATGAAAGAAAATTGATTGAAAAAAGATTGGTCGAAGCTAAAAAGCACAAAAATGTTCGCTTCTACTGCAAGGGAGAATTAGACTATCTCACCAAATGGAATGACCACTTTGTCAAGACGAACAGTGAGACCACACCAAAAGGCGTAGACCAATTGCTGAGATACAATTTCAGTCCAACCAATGTCTTTGATTTAGGTGCAGAAGAGATTCACTTTAGATTTTGTGAATCCCAACTTCATAGACTTGCCTCCTCTCCAATGTATGGCTCTTCTTATCCAACTGCCAGGGTCGTAAAGGTTGACTACATTGTCAATCCGGTTATTATGAAGAGATTTAATGCATGTAAGCAGGAATTGGCTGAAAAGCATGGCTTTATGCTTGAAAGTATGAAGCCATTGCTCTTATTCCATGGTACATCAGATGCCAATATGGAGAATATCTTAAAGACCAATTTTTTATTGAACAAAATTGGAAGTACAACAGATATGGGATATTATGGAAAGTAAGTTTCTTATTCTTATTTTGGATTTATTGACCTTTTTCTTAATAATAGAGGATTTTACTTTAGTGAATATCCTGGATTATCAATGGCCTATGCCAGAAATCAATATTTATTAATTTGTATGGTTTTGATTGGTAAGGCTTTCCACATGAATCAAGTAGAAACTGGTAGAGCTATCGAACCTGGCTATGATTCACACGTGGCTCCAGATGGTTGTAGTGAAGTTATTATTTTCAATCCAGACCAAATCATTCCTCTTTACAAGATTGAATGGGCACAAAATTAGTGAATTACAATTAAAAAAAAGTTTCTCAGATTTGGAAACAACCTTTGCAATATTTTTATTGATAAAGTTAAATTTATGCAAAGAAATATTCCAATTTCACACTATTCTTTCCATTTACACAATTCAATTGAGAATGATCAATGAATGGTCTAGTCAACACTTGACCATTCAATACTACTTTAAGAATTTTTGGAGAATCTGGCTTAAAGTTATAAGATTCAATAGACAAGAAACAACCATTCTCTCTCTCCACCTGAATACTCTCAAACAATGGAGATCCAACAAAATATTCACTAGAACCAGCTCTTGGATACAAACCAAGTGCTGACCACACAAACCATGCACTCATCGTTCCATAATCGTTATTTCCAGGCAAACCATCTGGATTCACACTGTATAATCTATCCATCATTTGTCTCACATAGTATTGAGTCAAATCTGCTCTGTCCACATAGTTAAACAAGTACATGCTCATTAGATCATGTTCATTTCCTCCCCAATAGAATGGATTTGGCAATACGGTGAATGGAAAGTCGAAGGAATCTTTTGCGAATTGTTCCAGTGCAGCAGTGAACTTTTCCTTTGATCCAAACAGGGAAATTAATCGTGGAATATCGTGTGGAACAAAGAATCTATAATGCCAGGCATCACCTTCGACATTATAGATTATCGACTGTCCCATCCATCGGCAAATGTTAATTCTGGACAATTCCACTTTCCAGAAATTGATTTTGGACAGAAGAATTGTTCCTTCTCGTGCCACACATTCTTATAGAATTGAGAACGAGCAGTAAAGTTCAAATAGTCTGCAGTTTCGTTAAGGACCTTAGCAACGGAGGCAATGCATGAATCTTCGTAGGAATAATCTAGAGTGAGAACTGCTCCAACTTGGGCAGATTCTTCTGGGACAAAACCAAGAGAATTATATTGAGCTGGATTGACTCTTCCAACATAATTGACTGGTTCATTAGATGTCTTTTTCATTGCTTGATACGTCTTTTGCATATTAATCTTTGAACTTCTCAATTGACCTTTTAGGAATGCTTCTGTAATGATAACAATTGCATGATTTCCAACCATTGAACCAGTTTCTCCATTACAGAAAGGCCACTTTGGAAGGAAACCAACTTGATCATTGACTCTTATCAATGGTATGTGAAATATCCAAAATGATAAAAGATTCTTTCGATTGATCGTTGAAAGTATATCTGTGAATTCCAGAATAATAGCCACTGGTCAATTCTTCATCAATGTCATATCTTTCCAAAGTAGTTCTGAAATAACCTGGTTGAACAAATTGAGTTTCCTTATTATAGGCCCTTACTTTTTTGTCTTTCAACAAGAAATCATAACTCAATTCTCCCTTATATAGACAAACTGGCATTATTCCAATATTTCCCATATCTGGAATTCCTGCACCTACCAAACGCATATGTGAATGTAATCATCTGGATAGTAGAAACCACCTGGATGCTCAAAAGAAATCTCCAAATCGAAAGTATTAGTAGTATCAGGTCCAACTCTAATCATTCCATAAGGAGTTTGAGCCATTGGACTCATGGTTCCAGAACCAAAGCCCTTGCCAGTTCCAATGAATGGATTCACGTATTTCATATTCTTGTTGCTGTCCTTCTTGAATTTTCTTCCACTCTTTCCGTTATGTTGTTGTTGAGTTTGTCCAAGATTGTCTGGATGGCCATGGACACGATTTTCCATATCTTGATGATCATCATGATGCATAATATTAATTGATGGTTGCTTCATCATTTGTTGATGTGAATAAAACCTCATATTTTGTCTTGGTTGTTGCTGTTGATGATTCATCATTTGTATCATTCTTGATTCTACCAACGTGATGATAACAATCAAAATGATCAATAGCATCTGCAGAAGAACATTCGTACGAATCGAACCATCTCTCATCTTCCTATTCATCTCAATTTTTTCGCTTAATATCTTCTTTCAATATTAGTGATGTTAGTGTTATCAAACGGGAAGATAAATTGTGAAGGTTCATCATTGGAACAGTTAGCTACTTGGATTTTAGGAGCAATTACTGCATTTTGGTGTTACTTGAAAGTGGACTGTTGGGAGATTTGGAATTTTATTGGTGTGGTTATTATTTGTTGATATTATTTGTAAAGAATTTCAGGTCAGAGTAAACTTTGTTGATTAGCTCTATACCCAAAGAATTTCAAGTAATACATGTTTATTTTTCAAAACTAGAGGAAAATTGCAAACGATTCATGTATAAAAATGTACAGTAGCTCCAAAGTTGATTAAGATTAAAACAAAAGCTGCAGAAGGTGGGATTTGAAGTTTGAATTTTAAAATATAAAAATATATGAAAACAATACAATATTGATGAATAACCTCACGGTGTTTGATGAACAGTCATTTAAAGTTTAAATTTTAGAATTAAAATAATGAAAATAACATCAAATTATCAATAGCCAAGGAGTAACCCCATGGTGTTTGATGAACAGTGACTAAAAATTTGAATTTTAGAATAATTTTATCAACAACCATAGAGTAATCCCACGATCTATTACCATATATAGATAAAACCTTAATAAAAAAACAATAAAATGGATTTGAACCCACGAAGCTTGCGCAGTAGAACTTGAGTCTACCCCCTTTGACCACTCGGGAACCCCTGCTTCACATAAACAAAACCTTAATACGAGCAATTCTTTTAGATTTAGTGTAACCTAATTTATCGACAGATTGGTAAAAGATAGATATTTGTAAAGTTGTTTGGTTTTTTATTTAAAATACAAAGGATTCAGTTCTAATGTTATTTTCTGGATATTTGAGTTCTTTAAGCCAATTTCGAATAGAATTCATAAATTGAGGAGGTCCACAAAGATAAATTATTGGAATTTCTGAATTGCTGATATTGGAAGCACCTTGTAGAGCTTGTGCAACATCATTAGAATTAATTCTTCTATTGAAAATTGAATAATTATTCTCTGCATGTGTAGCATGTCTGGTGGAATCAAAAACTTGTAAACTTGAAACTCTTTCATCATTTCTGAAAGATTTGGTAAATTCGGCTTCACTTCCTCTTCCAGAATAGAGAACAGATAACTTGACATTAGATTTACATTCCTGTAAGGCAGACCACATGGAAAGGAATGGAGTTATTCCAACTCCGGCAGCTATCCAAATCATATTTGGAGTTTCCACTCGATTGGTTTCCTTTTCAAAACATGTGAAATTTCCACCAACTCCAATCAATTTCAAACTCAATTCAGAAACATTGGAATGTAGCAATGGAGTGACAGCTCCATTTTCCACTAATTTGATAGTGCATGAAATAAAATTGGAAGATTCAAATTTGGTGGTTTCAGTTGTTTCGTCAATTAAGGGAGATGAAGAAATGGTCCAAGTTCTAATGAGATCATCATTGAGTGATTTTGGATTTAAATTATTCATATGTTGATACTTTTTTTGAATAATTTCACTAAAATCAAATAATGCATAAGATCCTGGCTGATACTTGATTGGAAATTCCAATTTAAATGTAAACTTGGAAATGAGGGGAGTTAATTTTTCAACAGACCAAAGTTTAGCTTGATTGGAAGGAATGTGTTGCTCATTTTCAACATGAGTCGATTGATATACTTCTCCTTTCACATGACGAATTGGTGGATTGTAAGGAGAATATTGATCTGAACCTTCTTGTTTCAAATTCAATCCTTGTTTTACAAATACATGACCTGTCACTCTAATTCTTGTAATCAAAGTGACTCGTGGCATGATTTCTTCAGCTTGTTCATCGAATAGATTCTCTGCATCACCAGTAATGTACAACATGTCACCAGTCTGGAAGTTTGGAATTACTAGACCAGCAACTCTATCAGATTGTACATTTCCTAAAGATTGATAGAATCTATTACCTGAATAATCTGGTATTACAACATAGGATTGGCCATTTTCATTGTAAACTCGGCAAAATCCTGGATTTCCTCCTCTGTGGTTGACTCCAATATCTGAATCTGAATCTTGAGAGATGTGTCGTGTGGAAATGAAGATTGTACTTGCTTGGTGGATGTGGAATGTTTCTTCTGGTTCTAAAGTAGTGGAATTTGGAGAATCAATTGCAAGTTGAGGAGTTCTTTCCACATACGAAAGCTTTCGAATAGTGATATATTTTGGACAGTTTCCCAAGCTTTCATTTGTTTGAATGTCCAAGTTGATGAACTGATTCTTGTACTGGCTAGAATTAATCAATCCACTAACCTTATTTCTTCTCCTATTACTAAAATCAATACCAAGACCAGCAAAGTATCTAATAGAATTATCCAATTCTCCAAAACAATTGCCAAATGGATCTCCAACTGACAATTTTGCCCTAATCGACATTCTACTTCCCTTCTTAATCTTTACAATATCCTCTTCTTCTGCATTTCCAACAATAATACTTGTCCATGGCCTTTGAAATTCATCCAATGTGGCCACAACAAAATAACTCAATTGGGAAAAGAATACTTGATGTTGCAAAGGCATTTCGTCTTCAATAAAATCTGGTAATTGACTAGAAACTTGAAGAGGAACTTGTCTTTTCATTTGGACGAATAATTCGCCCTTGTGTTGTGTGTGATTTTTCAATATCATGTTAAATTGCTGTTGTGTTGTTGTTTTGTTTTTTTTTGTTTGTTTTGTGAAATTAATAGATTGGAATTTCAATCTTTTGATTGGTTGGAATTTCAAAAATAGAAAAAACGAGGGAAAATAGTGCGTCCTGTGTGAGAGGTCTTTTTTGTTGGTCAACTTCCGTGAAGGTAAATGAAAAATTTGGAATAAAACAATAGTTTTTCAATTTTTGATCCACCACCTTATTCATTTCAAGAATTTTCTCATTTGAATGAGGTTTATTGGATTCATCCACACACGGTCGAGTAACCACTCACACGTAGGCATTAGATGATATTCCAATATCCATAATTACTTCCATTCTAATTCTTGTAATCATTACAAGTCTTACTATCAATACAGAACATTTCAATGTCCTTTCCTAATGCTTCATTACTTGTAGTATTGCAAGTTTTCATAGCAACTTGACACTTATCTTCACATGGGTACAAATTACGGATATAATTTGTCTTTTGAACACATAATGGAAAAACAGCATGACAAACAATGGAATGAACCAATTCTTGACATTGCTTTGATGGTGTTTGACCATTGGCATTATCCCAATTCATTAAATTATAGTATAAAGCAGCAACCTTATCAGCATTTCTAGCACCAACTGCTTCAGTTTCTGTTGTCTTATTCCATTCAGGAATGGTAGTCAAATAATTCACTCTATCATGACAAAAATTCAAAGATTGTTGATTAATTTCGGAATCAATCAATTCACAAGTTTTAGCAGAAGAAGCGCTTCCGATAGCAAAAGAGCGAGAAAGAGAATTTCTAATTCTATCAGACAAACTGTGGGACGATCCAATCATGAAGAACAAGCATAATATCATCATCATGATGACAAAAATTCGTGATGAGGCAATTTGGCGCATTTTTTTTCGGGTGGAATATCCAAGAACTTGTAAAAGTGAACCAAAAAATCTATTACGGAGAATTTTATTAAGCAAAATCTTAATCTTTTTGTAATTAAATAATTAAATATATATTGAATTAATAATTTTAAAAAAAATGCCGTGTATGTATGATTGGGTTCCTGAAGATTATTTTGAATCCATACAAAACGGAAGACAATTAGAAAAATTTATTCATTCACTATTCTTTATTACAAGAAATGATGTTGATCAAGATGATGATCGATATGGTGATGATCAATATACTGTATTGGGAAGGCAATTGTTATCATTAAATTTTCGGAAGGAGAATGGTTGTAAGAATAACATTGGGAAAATTAGAATGAGCTTGGGTTGTCGGAAGGAAATTAATCGTCTGATTGATATTGATGAGTTTGGATACTTGATGGTATTGAATGAATATTTGGGAATTATTGAGGTTGATTCACAAATTGGATCGGAGAGTTCAGCTACATTGAGAGTAGAGGATGGTGAGGTGTTGGAGAAATTAGCAAATTCTATTGTGTTCGGAAGTGAGAAAGTGAGAGAATGTAGTAATGTTGAAAACAAAGTTCCATTGGGGCACTATGAGAAATTCATTAGAAACCATGCCATATGTTCTGTATTTGAATTTATTGGAACGAAGGAATTGATTGAATCATGCTCGAATGTTTGTAAAAGTTGGAATGAGATTATATTGGATGATAGAAATAATATAGAGCAGATTTTTGGAAATAGATTTAAGAACAATTCTCAAAAATTAGGACTTGATTTAGATTTTGAAGCAATTAGAGAAGGTTATATTAATATGAATTGGATGGAGATATACATGATGAGTGGGATGTTTCATTTAGAAATTAATCCAGAATATTCAAGTTGGCTCAGAACAGAAGATCAATTCCTTACTCTTTTGTTTTTGAATCCATTAATTTTCTTAGATTTACCTCCTAATCATTGTTTAATTGAACGATTCTGTAATTATAAGCGTGTTTTGATTTTATCAGAATCAAGACCTACCTTGGAATTAATTCAAAGATACAAGTCAAGGCGCTTCATTAACTCTTTACTTCATCATTCTAATTCCAAAACTGCTATTCAGAATATTTTACAAACTCCTGTTATTTTCCCTTTTCATGGTAAGGTATTCTCAATTGATTTTGAATCAGAAATACCTATCTATCTGGATTTTTTGAAAGACATTACTTCAACATTATCATCAATTATTGAAAAAACCCATTCAGTGAAAATTGCAACATTTCTAGATAAGATGGTGGAAAAGGCACACGAATATTTGCAACATTTTTCAACTATCAGCAATTATAGAGTGGGAAAGGATATTGTAATTGGTCTACATTTGATTTTCTTGGATAGATATTATATGGGAGACAATCTTCTATCATCTCCAAATCTCAATTTTGGAAAATTATTGAAGAACTTGAACAATAATCAAGTCCAATTGTTTGAATCTGATTCATTTTCTACTGATTTATTGTCTGATTTAGTTACATCTCTGCAAGACCAAACTAACCAACCCAATCAAACATGGCTTCCCTCTCCAAACTCACCATTCAAACATCAATTTAATGCTTTTGAATTCCTCCAAGAGCACACCTTTGAGCTGAGCTCAGTGTCTGAATCAATTTCTAAATTAAGCGAACAACATTTACAACTCCTACAAAAAGACGACATCTCCTTCCCTAACAAAAACTCAGACCTCATCCTCCACTATCATCTTCTCCATCCACAACACTACATTCATGATTGTTCCAGATTGCTGCCCAACAACTCGATCAAATTTCATGATTTTAACTTTCTTTACCATCACAACCCTCACTTTTTCTACAACCATCACAGTTGGACAGACAATACAAAGAAACACCATGAAAAATAAATTTATTCCACTCTCAATCTAATTTCTCAATCAACAACTTTCACATCCCAACGAATACTTTTTCTTTCAAATGCAATTTTCTTTAAAAAATCATAAAAAATTGCTAAAATGTTATCTTCGACGTCGGTTGAGAGTTCTACTGCTGATCGATCATCAGGAAATGGTAGTGCTACCCTCTCGTATGATGAACAAGATCCGTGGAAGGGATGGACTGTGCAAGATGTTCAACAAATGCGAGAACAACAATTGAGAGAATTTTGTAGAGAAGTGATGATAATGGCTTCATCAGAAATTCCTTCACAAGATTTGAGACGTGCTGTTTGGAAGGTAGGTTTTTAAAACAATGTCTTGGATTTTATAGTGGTGATCAATATTAATTTGTATTCCTTTGTTGATGCGGAATTACTTTTGATCATGAATTATATATTATTTAATAATATTATAATTCATTGTTATTATTATTGTTGTTGGATGTGGACGTTGTGAAAATAACAGAAATTACTTTATAGTAAAGTGGCTCCTTCAAGCTTGAAAGAGCAAGACTTTGAAAATGTTTCCTGGAGTGATGTTAGCAGAGAAGATTTAAAACAACATCTTTCATCAATAACCACAACACTCTCTGATGAAGTAGTAGAAAAGACGTACAAGATACTTTCTTTCCATCATCAATTTATGAAAGAAAAGTTTGATAAAGCAAATACTCCATCAAGTACTATTGCACCAAACATTATTGAACACATTCTCTCCTACAGACCAGATATGGGTCGATTTGTCTATCACTTTATTAATTGTGTTGATGATGGATCGGAAAAGATGAATCTATCAGAATTATTTCCAATGGTTTATATCATGTTAAATCAATACTTTAAACCACTTGATTCAAGGAAGAATATTGCTTCATTGACAACAGCAACCGATTCAAAGATTGGATATTTATTGGATTGTTTCGATCAAATGTTTAGACTTTTGGTTCAATATCATGATCCTGATTTACAACTTCATTTCGATAGACACAGATTGGAAGTTATTATAGATGAAATTATTCCTTGGTCCAAATCTTTATTATTTGATTTTATTGCTTCATCTATTACTGATGCTTCTGAATTGAAACAAACACTAACTTATTTGCTTGATATTTTGATTATTGAACGTGATCCTGTCATGTACACATTCTTGATTATTTCTATTCTAGTGAGAGATCGTAGTAATATTATGGCTCTTGACATTCCAGAAGAACTCAGATCATATTGTCAAGCTGGACTCTCATCAAAGGAAAAACAACAAATTATCAAGAGCAAAATGGATATTTTCTCACTCTACTTGGAAGCCAAGAATTTGGAAAAGGAAACACCAACCAGTGCTAGAAATCAATTACAATCTATTTATCAAGCTTCTTTTGAAGCTAAGTTTGACACAATGAAGCAACTCTTGCAAGAAAGTGTTATTCTTCCACTTCCAGCTACTGAAATTGCCGACTGCTTTACTAAGGACAAAACCAGACAACAACAAAGATCACAAAACTCCAAGGTCAAATATCTTGTCATTGATTGTAGAAGTGTAAAGAGCTTCCAATATGCAAGACTACCAACAGCCATTCATGTTGGAACACGTGTTGGTTATGATAATGACAAGATGAAGGCCATTCTCTCCAAGTTTGAAGATGCCAAAGGATCTCACTTTGTTATTTTTGGTACAGGAAGAAAGTTGCCAGAAGAGGAAAATTTATTACGAGTTATTGCTATGAAGTTTGTTACAGGTGGATTCCCTCATATTTCTATTGCTGTTGATGGATTCAAAGGGTGTATCAAATATATGACCTCTAATTTGATTGAATATGTCAAGGATGAAACTTTAGAAAACACTAAAACATCCTCAGCTGAGGAATGGACAAGTAAGGTTTCTGAAACTATTTTCTCATGGGGTAAGAAGGCAATTGGTGACATTGAAGAATATGTAAAGGAGAAGAAACTTGTGGAACAAGCTTTGACAAAACTCAATAGTAACAAGGAAAGTGCCCTTTCTACACTCAATTCTTTGAAGAATATGGAAAAAAAACTGGAAAAGACTTTGGAAAAGAGGATTAAACCAGTCTTTTCACTTGGTGACAATGATTCTGATGATGATATTTCCACCTCTCCAACAAGTGTTGAAAGTACAGAGGCCACCACTGTCAAATTGGATGATTTGTCCAAACTTGGAGACAATATCAAATTATTTACTCTCCAATTGAAGAAGAATAAGGAAACAAGATATCTCGCCATTGGAGACAATTTAATAATGTGTCTGAAACCTCATCCACAACTTTTCCAAAGTGGAATCATTCAATGGAAGAGAACATTGAGGCAAGTATGCAAGCTAACCTTTAAAAAGACAGATGCAACATCTCTTACTTTCACACTCAAAGGATTCCCAAATACTCTTTCCTATACTCCTCAACCTCAATCTACAACAGATAACTCACCACCTCCAAGCTTTACTGAACAATTCACCACTGACAAGGCAACGGAAATTATTAATTTGGTGCAAGGAAATATCAAGAAACTGAAAGAAAATAAATAATTTATTGTTGTGTGATTTTAGAATGTTGACAATAACTTAACACAACCACTTCCAGTCTCTGCTCGAAATTAGCCAAACAAAAAAAATGTCACAACTTACCAATGAAGAGATTTTTGATCCTCCAACTAAAAAGATTAAACTGTCTCGTTCGGAAGACAATATCATGCCAAATGTCATTATATTACTGGATCGATCACTTGGTGATTCATTGTTATGGGAAGTTTATCAGGAAACAATTGAAAGAGATTTGAATGAATTTGTTATATTGCAATTGATGAAAGATTATGGCAGTTTCTTCAACATTAAGATAATGAAAACCCTTCCTCATTTAGTGGCATTTGAAAAGATGTGCAGGGAGAGGAGTGTCATTTACGAACTGATAAGGGAAGGATTACTCTATGAATCAATTAATGGTAACTTCTTTAGGGCTTCTAGCTTTTTCCAGAAATATTACAATATTAAGCAATTGTTATTTTCTAAACATGCATTCGAAACTGAGGATCAGTACAAGAAGTTTATAATGAATGTCATTGATTATGATAGAGAGGGAATAATTTATGATATTGTTTCTGATTCAATAAGGGATGATTTAGAATTTGTGTTGAGAGCTACCTTAATATGTCCCAAAATACTGTACAAATATCCAGAAAGATTTCTCAATTTACAATTTGCATTGGAATATTCAATGAGAGAGCATCCAAGAACTGTCATGAAGACCTTCTTGAAAGATAATGAATCTCCAATCCTAGAATTGGAGGAATATCAAGCAGTTAACAAGTTCAAGGAAGAATCCAGTACATTTATGAGTGCAAGAAGATTCGTAGAGAATGGTTCTAATCTAAGATATTCATTTTACAATGATGATCCCCTTCCTAAACTTCCACATGACTTGAATCCATCTCGTTATATGACCAGGATAATTGATTTCGAAGTAATTGAGGAGCTATGTTATTATTTTAACATAGAAGTACCTGCAAAGCTGGGTCCAACAGATTATAGATATACCATACAAGGTATATTCAAAGCTGGATTAGATATAAAATGTCTGGCCTATCCGCAAGTGGTTAGAAATTTGGGTTTAATATTGGGATATTTGTACAAGTAATAAATTATGAAATTAACTTTTTGAGAACTGCTGCTTTTGTAAAGCCACCTGTCAAAATGCCAGTTGTGGTGCAGGCACTAGCTGCTTTGACGTATTCAGTTCCCTCCTTGACATATTCATTGGCCTGTTGAATGTTCTTTTCGATAATGTTGAGTCCTTGACCTTGTTCTCTAATGAGGAAATTCATTTGTTCGTACATTTCATGAAGTTCAGCGTAATCCTTTTCCACAGCTTCCAACTCTGCCTTTGTTTCAAGGGCAATCTTCTTTTCCATTTCAATAGTTTCTGCATCGGCAGTACTGAGAATGAATTGAATCTTTTGTTGTTGATCTTGCTCCTTCTTGTGTTGGAGTTCCATTTGCTTCTCTTCGTACTTTCTCACCAAGTGATCTGGATTGGTTGCACCCGAATCTCTAGCTCCAGCCATGATGGCTTGCATGAATTGCTTCTTTTTCATAACTTGTTCCTCCTTCTTTCTGGCATTTCTATCCACCTTACCTTCTTTTGCTGTGGCAACGGTAGGTGAAGGAATTTCAAGAGATTTCTCTTTAGATTTCTTGGAAGTTTGTTGAGTGGTAGAAGCTCCTGTTTGATATAATACATGGTCCATTAACTCGTCAAATTCCAACATTCTTTCACTTCTCTTCTTTTTGTGATGTCTTTCAATCTTTTGGCGTTTCTTTAAAAAGTTTTGGTATTGCTTGTCAATGTTCTCGAATTGTATTTTAAGTTTTGTTAGTTTCATAATGGTTAATTTACAGTTAGTGACCTGAGGTAATTTCTTGCTCAGTTTTGGAATAAACTTGTCCAGTAATTCCCTCTTCTTCTCAGCTTTTGAAATACATGATTGAATGGAATTTCTAATCTTTTCAGTGTCGTTTTCAAAGTGTTCCCACTTGCTCAAGAGAGCTTCCAGTTTGTTAACCTTCTCTCCAAACATTTGAATATCCATAGCCATAACATAGAGCAATTTGAATTGTTGTTTGGTTTTGGTAAATTCCTTCTCGCCTTCTATTTGAATAAGATTGGGTCCACTATTCGAAAACAAGTGATCCTCTCCCATGCTTGTCGTATTGGCTGATTGAAAATTCACATCATCAAAATTGAAACTCGATTCCAGAGTTGGTGTGCCGAGTGGATCAGCACCAAACCATCTGGATTTTCTCTTTTGAGCTGCATCATTGTCGAGAGGACATGCATGCTCTTCCTCTTCCTGTGGTGGTAAATCGAAATGTGGTTTGTGATCTGATTTCTTCTTTGGATGATGATCACCATTGCTTGCTGTCGTCAATGCAACAGCACCAGGTACAGGTGAAGAAGTATTACTCTTATCAGGTGATTCATTTCTCTCAGCACCACCTTTCTTCTTCTTCTTTCCAATACCCAATTTAGAAGCCTCCTTCTCTGTAGCTCCAAAATTCAAAGGTTTCACATCCACCTGAATACTTCCACAAATTCCATCAGTAAAAATCGAACTCCTTGTCAAGTCAGCAATTGAAGGAGCTTCCAAATCCAACTCCAACGAAGTAATATTTCCAAAATTAAATTGATTCAAATGATCAATCGTACAAAATCCAATCGTCTCTCCATTCCTCTCCTTATCATGAACATAAATTTGTATGATATCCCGATTCGGATTCTCCAAGCCTAACAAGAAGGTCTGATTAAAGGAGGGATTTAAATTATTTCTCTTAGCCTTGGTCCTCTGTTTATAAACTCCATTCACCTTGATCATCAGATAGGGAGAAACCTCCACTTGATTGGTCTGCTGGAGCGACGAGGCATCAATCGAGACTTTTTCTATGGTTAATTCGAGCTGGAAAAATTCGGCGGGAGAATTTCCGTTAGCATTGTTGGCGCCATTTTTTATTTGCGTTAGAAAATTCTGTTCACCCTCGCTGATGAGTCCGTGAAGGTGGTTGGTTCGACTCTTGAACATGGGATGATGTGATTTTTTAAAGATATTTGAAGTTTGGATAGATGATGATGGGTTGTGTGATAAATTGGTGTAGAGGTATTTTTTTTAAATTTTTTGTCATTTCTAAAAATAAAGTTTGACATTTAGATTTTTTTATATTAGAAACTGACACGGTAAAGATAATCGATTACCGTGTTTCAGTAATTATGAGTGTTGAAAATTATGAAGTCAATAAGAATGCACGAAGTTGTTGCACTTAGAAAACTATTCGAATAGTTCCAGTTTCCAATCATTTAATGTTTCGAATAAAAATATTGGTAAAAAACTTCATGTTGCAAGAATGGTTACGAAACAGCCACCGTGACATGACCAACCAAGAAACCTCGTATCACTTTAGGTTGGATTCCAAAAGAAACTTAATCGAAACCAAAAAGTCAGGTGGCTGAAATAAATGGACGATGTTCGTCAACATTCAAGCCAAAACTCCTTCCTACATTAACACTTTTCATTTAAAAAAAAATTAAAGCACAAACAATCGCCCACACTATACGAAACGCCTCTATTCGAAACAAGTGACACTCTACTAAATTCTTCAAGTAGAAGAATATATCTGCATCACTCCCTAGCGCTAGATCACCACTCTCTCGATCGCCTTCCCGCAATCCATTCTCCAACACTTGCTTTCGAATAACTTTAATGTACATAATATAACACAATAATCAAAAACAACAACAAATATATACAAAAAAACAACAATATATAATAACAATACATATAAAAATATAGAAAATGGCAACTAAAAAACAATCATCCTCCTCATCACCATTAAAAAATGTTTCGGCGCCAAAAGCATCCGTTAAAGATATTCTTCAATATTTTGATATGAAATTCGATTCCTTTATGGAATATCCACCAGCTAGACAGTGTTTCTTTACCTTTTTGGAATCGACACAAAATAGTGGTATGTTTTTTTTTTAAATTTTAATAATTATTAATATTTAACATTTAAAAATTTATTTAATTTACAAAAAATGTTAAAAAAATAATAGAAATAAGTTTATTTCTAGAACAAGTTGAATTCTTCAAATCCATCAATGAACTACCAAATAGTAGTCGACGTAATAGATCGTTTGATGTTGATGAATTTTCGGATCAATTTCTTGGAGCTGCTGGAGCTACATTATGCGAATCTGCTTTATTGAAAGCTTGTGAAATTGCTGATAATTTCATTCATGATCAAGCTCCAAATGAATTGAATTTGAAATCTGATACGAAAAAGAAAATTCTGGACAAGATTGAAAAGAATAGAACGTACTATGGATTGGAATCCAAAAATGAGTATAATTGGAGTGGGAACTCTGGGAAAGGGAAACATATTTCTATAGTCCCATTCTTGGATTCGACAATATTTGATGATTTGGAGAGTCATATTTTATTGTCGTTGAAATCGAATCAGTTTGCTCCATTTTTAGAGAGTGAGATTTTCAAAGAATTTATTGAAAATCAGAAAATTGAAACCTTGTTCATGTTGGCAACACCAAGAAAGGCAGCTTCACCTTCCTCTGCTATTCAGGCAACATCAGATAACATTGATTTTTTATTCATGTTAAATAATGCAAGTTCCACATCACGATCAAACTCTTCAACTTCTACAGATAGTAGAGATGGAAGTTTAGCAAAGAGTTTTGTAAACTCTGAAACATTATCTGTGGGAGAGGTGAAATATCTCAAATCTGCACTATTGGAATATGATCAGAATTTGAAGTGGACTCTTCTGACCTATTCGAAAGAGCAGGAAATTTATGTAATGATTGGTGATCACTCGTGTGAACAAAATTTTGGAAGAAAAGATTTAATGTTCTATAAGAGTGTAACACATTATCAATATTCAAGTGAGAAAGTGTTTAATGCCCTCATCAATTTTGAATTCAGAAAGAATTATACTAATGAGCCATTAGTAGAAGGGGATTTTGTAAAATATCATCCAAAACCAAGTAATCAATTGGGTATTTTGGATTCCGAGTTATTGGAAACTGCTGTTATTTCAGAATCCTATGAAATGAAATGGCCAATCAGGAATAGAGAATTTATTTTGAGTTGTGCAGCTACAAAAAGCTTCACACCAGAAAATCCAAAATTGGAAACTTTTTATCTATTCAAAAAATCAACTCAAAATGATGTGAATGAAACCATTCGATCAAAATTGAAAAATGTACGCGGTTGCTGCATATCAGCTCTCAAAGTTGAGCCAACTTCCCCAACCAGCTGTAAAGCCACCCAAGTTTTATTTCTGGACATGAAAGGACTCTTGACACAAAATTGGGGTCAGAAAATACTGACCTTTAAGGGTGGATCTAAAAAGAAGGGAAGTAAAACCACACTCCAATCCACTCCTCAACAACAATTAGCTCAGTGGATTGAGAAGGATTCTCGTCTCTCACTGAATTCACCACTATCTGATGCAATTTTGAGAACACTTGCTGAAAATCAAAATATTATTTAAATTGCTATGCACATTTTAAAGAAGAATCAATAAACCAGAAAGTTTATTTTCAAATATTAAAATTCATCTTGAAAGTTGTGGTGTGTTTGGGTTTTAAAAAGTTCAAATTGTTTGCGAATTAAAAAAGATATTAGACAGGAATCGCTTTTGGTCTTTGTTAGTAAGATTTTGGTTTGGATTGCGGTGTAATTCCTTGAATATATGTTGTGTATCTGCGTTCCTTTAGTCTGGAAGTTCTCTAAAATTATATTTTATTGTGGTTTATTTTTATAATAGTCCAACAAGTTCATCTGGTAAATAAAAAACAAATCTAATTCAGGAATAGGGTGATATAATACCAGAATTGCTTGCTTACTTTCCATTAAGATTTCAATTTATTCTTCATTATAGTGACGAAAAACTGTTAAACACGAAAACGTTCAAATCAATAAAAGATTGTCTCTCATTGTGGTAAAAACATTGAGCAATCCAAAATTAAGTGAATGGCTGTTGAATGGATGTGGAAGGAATATCTGAAATAGTTTACTCTTCTTCACTGCTAGCTTCAGAATCACAATCATGGTCAGTATTGTCGGTTCCTTCGTTTTCGATCATTGACTGGTCGACACAAGCTCTGCAGTGACCACAACCACCACAAATTGGAAGATATGGATTCCTCCTTCCTCTTCCACCATAACTTTCATAGGTATCAACATAGGAACCACTGGCAGCAAGGTCTGAAAGCTCTGAAGTTTGGTTGGCTTGATCTTCAAGCAATCGTTGTTCCAGTTGGAAAAGCTTCTCCAAGAATTGATTAAAATTGTCTGGGAATGAATGGGAAACTGATTCCATAAACTTGTGAATTGCTCTCACACAGGTAAAGAATTTTCTCTCAAACAAATTAAAAGGGTCATCGTTCGCGCTGGTCATTGTCGATATTTCATTAGAGGAGAGCAGATACATATTCTTTTCTCCAGTCTTGATACATTTAAAAAAGTTTTCCACATCACAATATGGAACTAGCTCATTTCCCTGTTGAAAGAGAATGAGTAGTTTACCTGGAAAGCAAGATAATTTGTTGTAGACATCAAAGTGGTGAGTGATGCAATTCTTAACTTCCTTTAAATTGTAATACCTTTCATCTCCAACCTTACAAACTATTGTTGTTTTAGGGCGAGCATTCTGTTGTTTGGTACTCATAATCTTCTTATTCTTTGGATATGGCATTCGATAATATTTTTCCACTCCAAAGTTGTATTTGGTAAACTCGAATCTAATGGTTTCATCCTCAGGTCTTACAATACCTTGTTCAGCTCCCTGAGAAGAAATATACGATAGGACATTCTCAGGTAAATTTCCTAAAACTACCTTGAGAACATCAAAACAAGGTGATTCCAAGCAAAGTCCACTCACTGTTGGAAAATTTGAAACAAAATGGATAGCACAAGTACTTCCCAGAAATCCCTTTCCATACACTACCACTTGAGACATTGGTATTTTGAGTCGTGTCGTGAATAAATGATGAACCAACTTGTAGTCAGTCTCTAGAAATCTATGCAAGGAAGTTCTTTCATCCTCACCTTTGGCGCACGTGCTATATCCAAAACCTCTATATTCGAAAATAAATATCTGCAAACCCATCGAAATAATAAAATCTTTGAACTTCCTTAGTGAAGGTTGGAAGAAATACTCAAAAGCTTCCTCACATCCGTCATGGAATAATAGTAAGGTCTTTTTGGAGGTTGTAGAACTGGAATCATCTTGTTTTGTGGAGGTACTTGGCTGCTCGTTTTGGCCAACCATCTCAAAATAACATGAAAGAGTAGCTCCATCCTCACAAACAATATCCACTGTTGGCACATTTGGAACTGAATTTGATTGAGTCTCGGTTTTTCGTCTACGCCATTTGAATTCCTTTACAAACTTTTCATCGAAAAGAAATGGGTTTTGCTCCTCCTTCTTTGGAGAGGAAGTTCCAACTGTGGAAACAGCAGGGCTTTCTTCTATCAGTTGAGGTAGGACATATGGATTTGTCAAAAATTCCCTTGGCCCAAGAACTTCATAATTAAAAGCCTTACAGAAAATTGGTTGTTCCAATATTTTACAATATCGTTTGAAAACTTGATTCTTAAAAACTTGTAAATCATTGAATAAAAGATCATTTTCAAAAGGAGCTTGTTCTTTTTGTTGTCCTTTTTTCGTAGAGTTACTAGAGGTAGGATGTTGATCGCCAGAAGTTGATAGACTTGTCATGAACGTCATCTTTTTCAAGTAAGTTTTGTTTCTTGTTTTTACAGTAGTTTCCACATTTTTAATTCCAGTTTCTTGTCGTTTCTTCTTTGGTTTCTTCTTTTCATCCTCAACATTAGCAAACAAATCCATTGAAACTTTTCCTGACAAGAGAGCAGATGGTGTTAATGTCTGCATTGGAGTATTTTTAAAGACAGTATTTTGAGTGAGAACCTTTTCCTTTTCATTATTATTATCAGTGAATGCGTTAATATCTACAGGTTTCACTGAATTTTTCTTTTTTTGAGCTAATTTCCTCGAAATGATATTATCCATAGAAGGTTCCTCTTCCTGTCTCGACTTTGGGAATATATCCATTATTGCTCTTGTATTATTTCCATTATTATTATTATGAATTTGTTGCTGCTGCTGATGATTATGATTAATATTTGAGGCTCCAACAGCAAGATTATTCAAATTTCCTCCACTCGTATTATTCGAAGAAAGATCCACTGATGGAGTAGATTCCACACTCTTCACCGATAACCCATCAAGATCCAACTCTTGATGATTTATACAATTTGTTCCAGCTGGAACATTACCACCATTCATATTGCCACTACCTCCATTACTTCTCGAACCTGATACACCATGTTGATTATTTTTTTCAGAAAGTTGTAAATGATTTTGGCGGGAAAGATTTGGCGTCAAGTTTGATAAAAGTCTCTTAAAAAAAGAAGCAGCACCACCCTGTGTAGGAGAATGAATCGTAGTATTTGCTGTTGTATTGATGTTGTTCATGGTGTTGGTGAAGGTTGGTGAAGGAAGTGGTGAGGATGATACTAATAATGGTTGGTGTTGTTGGTTTTGATCGTGCGATGATGAAACATGTTGTTCATCATCACCGCTAGCAATGAAATGATTGTTGGTTGATGAAAATTCGATATTTTGTGATTGTGATGGTGGAACATGTTGGTGATGATTGTTGTGACTTGGTGATAAATCATTGTTTAGAAAGGGTTTAGGATTGTGTTTAATTGGAGAGGTAGATGCATCATTTGGTTGTTGCATATTTTCTAATGTATTCGAATAATTGTTTAAATTATTGGAATGTGCAATAGTATCGGTTGGACTATTATTTGGATTGTTATTATGCTGTTCCGAAGAAATCATGTTGTATGTTTGGGTGGACAGCAATTGTTGGCAGAGTCGCTTATCATGGATTTTTTTTGATTTATGACAGAAAAAGCATTTAACGTTGGGCATCTAAATGTCAAAAAACAAGTTAATAACACAAGATTAATAACAAAGTTTCTAAATATTGAACTTGGCTTTAGAACTTGATTCCTTCTCTTATTGAGGATGGAATTGGAAAATTGTAAAAGAAGCACTGTGAAAACAGTAAAACCCATTTTGATGAACTATGCAAAAAAAAATGCTCAAACACTTTGGTTTTCAGTCACTGATTATGATTTGGCTGTTTTTGAGTGCAATTCAATCAGCCAACACGCTGAGAATCCAAAAAGGTGAAAAAAGAGAGATGAATTATTCTACAAACGCTACAACCATCGGAACAAATTTCAAGGGTTGTACCAATTTTTCTGCATTTTTTACTGATCCCCAAGTATTTCTAGAACAAGTGGTTAGAAACGCTCCAATGGGACCAATGAAATGCAAAAATATTGAAATGTGGAAGAGATTCAAAGTACCCGATCCATATCAAGGAGCCATGTTTTTTGCTTATGAACAATATACATTTGGCGTGACAGAATCGTTTGATCTTTGTGAAAGCATTCAAATTTGGGAAGAAAAATTACAAACTACTTGTATTGAACTTTTATTCAATTCTTTAGAAAATGATTTATCCTCGAAAATTCAATTTATTACTCAAAACCAAACAACTGTTTATGATTGGATTAATTATTGTAATTATTGTAGAAAGGACATTCAATTTTCAAAACAAAATTATTGGAATATTCGAGATGACAATGTGAGAGAAATAATTGAATACTTCCCTAACCAAATAAGTTTTTGCGGATTTGGAGAAGCTGGTATTCCATTTGTTGTAGGAATGAATCAAATCAAATTACAAGAAACTGGTTATTCATTTATTTGTTTTTGCCCCTACCAAAACTATTATGGTTTTAAATGTTTTGGTAATTCCAGAAATTTGACATATGCTATAATTCTTGAGTCTCTATTTACAAGTATATTTGCAATATCGTTTCTTATAACCTGTTTAACAATACTCTTACCAAGAGCGAAGACATCATTCATTCAAAAACAATATTACAATATTTTAGTACCAATGCTACTGTGCCTCTCGCAGATTTGTGGAGTTTTGACTCAGATTGCCTCACTTTTTGGGACAGATCTTGCTGTGTCAATTTGTAGTAATTTAACTGTAATATTCTTGGGTATCGCCTTAGTGTCTTGGGAAATGCACTGGATTAGATTGATTTATTTTGTAATGCAGAAAAAGAGACTTTTTTCATTCATTTCCTATCTGGTTCCTCTAATTTTATTTATTTCAACAATTTTGGCAATGTTGACCTGTATTTTCTCTGTTGGGTCGGTTGGAGTAGAGTATTCTTTGCGTATGGCAGATAATCTATCCTATCTATTATTGACTTTGGGATGTTTGATTACCGTAGTATTTACTGTTTGCTCGATAGTTATTTATGTTCTTCTGAAAAAAGTGTCAGAAGTGAGCTTGATTAATTCACCTGTAAGTTTTCACTTGTTATAACGATATTTAACGATCATAGTTCCTTAAATTCTCTATAATTGCATCCATTGCATTATTCTTGGACTCGATTGGAATCATAAGTATCTCTGTGACTCAATCCTATATCACATCAGTAGGTGTGACATTTACTGTTGTTCATGCTGCATTTCTGGGTACTATTTCATTGGGATTGACATTTGTTGAGTTCGACAAAAAGGAATTCTTCGAGTTGTATTCATGTTTGAAACCTGTCAGCAACAATACAGACCCAAAAACTGAACCCTTACTTTCTTCGAGTGATTATTCTTCGATAGAGGATTCAAATACAAGCGTGCAAAACAGTATTAATAGTAATAAATAAAGTAAGTTGTTGCGAATATTATGAACTCGTTTTTATATGTTTCTAAATTGTGAAACAAGCAGATAAGCTTATTCTCCTTCATTGAAGGCATTTAGTTTTGCTGAAAAGACCTTGTGATCCAAATTTTCGATACCATCTTCTTGGTTTTCCTCTTGTTGACCAATATTACAAATTTCTTTAAGGAGAGCATCGTCCTTATTCAAACTGTAGAACAATCCACGGTCGAACTTTTGGTTTTCAGTGATGAGTCTGGTGGCCAATTTATCAATGGCAACAGTAGCCAAAACAGTTTGAATGAAGGCATCAATAAGGTTATCAACACCAAGTCCGAGTTTTGAAAAGTCCTTTCTGTCACAAATTATTAATCTCTTTTGATCAGTTGACCACTGTCCATTCACCTTATAAGACAAATTGGTACCCAAAATATCCCATGAATTCTTACCCTCAATATCATCGGTAAGTGGTGACTTTGCCCTACGAGCATAGAGAGCTATTGGAGAAAATCCTCCTCTTGTGAAGTCATAATGGATCATCATTCTCAAATCAGCAACATAAATTTGACGTTTGCTGTCTGGAACAGTACCAACGTGGTAAAGAGCTCCGTGTTGTGTTAGAGAAGACCATTTGCTATTACCAATCAGAGATTGAACAATATATTGATCATAGTGACTTTGTTGTTCCATAAATTCGTCCAATTCCTTTTGACTTGTAATTGTAAAGACTCCTTGTCCCTGTTATATATTGAAATAATGTGAAATTTAGAATATCATTCCATTGAGTTTCAACTTACAGCATTAGAGTAAGGATTCTTAACAACTGCAAATCCACCAAAACTTTCAACCCAGATAGGGACAATCTTCTTCTCCACATCTCTGATTGTTCTTGGTGTGTTGAGCTTGATTCCGTGTCCGTTGTATTGACTGTTAAGGAAATCATAAGCCTTGGCAGCTATTCATTGTTAATATTTGAACTCAAATGTGAAAAAAACTTACCAAGTAGTTTGTTTCTACCACCTGCCAAACAGCAAACAACTGGATTCAAAATTAAGGTACGAACCTTAGAGATTGGCATTCTATCCCAAGGTGATTGTGTAACATATCTGAAACATCCTCTAATATTAATCCAATTATTTTCTTCGTCACGAATTTGCATTACTTGACCATTTTCAACAAATCTGACTGGTGGATCTGGATCTTTGGCATGATATTCAACAAGGTATACATTTTCTCCAAATATGTCACTCAAGACACCAGCATATCCCGAAGTTTCCATCTTGTTTTTATCATAGACTACTGCAAGTTTACCATTTGGTACTCTATTTTCTCCCAATGATTTTTCGTGTTCTTCAAGCATTGGTTTGAAAGTCTTTTCAATAAGGGTTCTATAACCACCATGATGATCATGGAAAGGCATTGATTTTTGACCGGAAGGGCAAGAGTTTGTTTCGATCAAAACCATTTTTCTAACACCTTGTGAGTTGGTCACATTGAAAAGATCAGCTCCGGACCAAGTAAAGAATTGTGGCTTGTAATTTAACAATTCGATAAGTTGCTTCTCATCAACTTGAGGATTCAAGTGAACATATCTCTTCAAAATACGAGAATTTCCTATTTTCAATTAATTAAATATTTTACAATCGTGTTGTGATGATCATCACAAATAGGAACACAATGATCAATAAATGTGGAATTTGAATAATAATACAAACCTAAAGACATAAAATCACTAACAATTTCACTAAGTTGAGCATTGATTGTCTTTGGATAAAAGTGACTATCATGTTCGAAGGAATCTTTGGTGACTACAACAACTGTATTCTCACTGGAAAAGGCCTTTGATGGTGCTTCTCCTTCTCCTGCAACTGTGGTTGTTACAATATTAGCAGATGGCATTCTTTTTTGTTGTTGAAATAAAGTACAGCTTTTGGTGGTGGGTTGAGTTTGATTTGATAGGGAACGAATGTGACGACTTTTTGAAATATAGACTATCTTATCAAGCAAGGCTTATCTATTTGATCAGGTAACAAAATATTCGAAAATACAAAATTGATTACTACTCCTACAGTGTTTGTAAATTGAACTGAATCGAAGGCTTTTCTTCTCTGAATCAAGAGTATGGGCGGGGTAGTGAAAGAGGTTTCAAGGCTTTTTTTGCTGAATTGATGATAATGTTATTTGGCCTCAAAATAGACAAGAACAATTTTACCAAAGAGGTCACCACCAAAGTTTTTCAACAATTGATGTCTTCTTTGAGAGTAGTGCTATTGTAACAATGTATGATGATGATTTGATTTGCTTTGTTTTTGGTTCACTCAATGTAGAACACTCTTATGAGAGATATCAAGTAGGTACCTTAAATAAATTCATTTCTCTAGAGCTCTTATTGAAATGGTGTAGTTTCAAAAATTGCGTAATAAGTGAATGTGTGGATAATTGGAAGAAGTATTTCTAAACTTGTACTGTTGTGTGGGAAGTTATCTGGGTAATGATATTTCAAGTGAATTATTGAATCGAATAAGAAGTATTTCGCAGCTTTGATTGTAAATTGGATAACAGAATTGAGATTCGTAATGAGAAACTTTACAAAAATATTAATTCCAATTCCTGTTGATCAAAAATCATTTTTTAATAGAACGTTCTAATAGTTACAGATTTGCGAGAACGAACGCAAATTGAAAATAATTAAGAAGGGAATGAAATACAATACAGATCGAAAAGGTCACACTTAAAGTATTACTAAAATAAGTTAACTAAATTATCCACAACACTTTCCTTTTGGTTCTGATGTTGTTGGCTTTTCCAAAAGATTTGTTGTTGCAGTAGGAGCATTTCCTACCTTTACACCATTCATTTCATTGGTGACATCGATAATACCCTTTTCAATCTTTTCATTTATAATTCTGGCAGTATAGTTGAAAGCTTCCTCCACATTTTCATCATTCTTGGCACTTGTTTCCAAGAAAATCAAGTCATGTTGTTGAGCAAACTTTTTGCCTTCCTCGTAAGAGACGGCACGTCTCGAATCCAAATCACACTTATTTCCTACCAACATAATAGTCATTGTAGAGTTAGAGTGTCTTCTAGCATCTTCAAGCCATGTTGTCAAGTGATGGAATGTTTCACGCCTTGTGATATCGTAAACAAGGAGAGCTCCAGCAGCGCCTCTATAATATGAACGAGTAATACTTCTGAAAGACTCTTGTCCAGCCTATTGTTGTTGTTATTTGTTATGTTATTATTTTAGTGTATGATTTAGAATTATATTTGTTATTATTGTTCGGAGAAATAATAAAACATTAAACAAATATACATGGAAATAATTTTGTTGTTGTCGAAGATGGTGAATATCTATTACAGAGTATTTAAAATTACTTACAGTATCCCATATTTGCAATTTGACTTGTTTTCCATCAATATTTATCATTCTTGCTCCAAATTCAACTCCAATGGTTAAATCGTGAACAGGTTGGAAACGTTTATCGGTGAATTGAAGTAACAGGCATGACTTTCCAACACCTAATCATCATCAAATTGAACAGATCACAACGGATCATCAAAGTTATTATTATTATTATTGCAAGTAAAGTATCAACAATAATACATTTGATATAATAACAACCATCATCAAAATTATAATCATCAATGTAAATTCCAATCAAGTAGATGTAAAAATCGACAATCAGTAAAATTGTTTCAGCCTTCAGCATTCGCTACGACAACTACGAACATACCTGTATCTCCAATGATAATGTATTTGAATAGGTAGGAGTATGACATTTTTTTAATGGTCTTGATTCTAATTTGTTGCCTTCTGAGAAGAAGCTAATACAATTGGAAAATATTCTCTTCCTATTGGTTTTGATGACGAGTTAGTTGATTTGATTGGACGGATCCGGTTCTGCCTGAGAATAAGAAACACAATATAACTTTGAACAATAGATTTAATAATATATCAAGAGGATTGTTTTCTTCTTCTTCGTATTGGTGTCAATTTGAGACGTTGAGTAAAACAACAACGGACAAAGATCTCAGCTAACAAGGAAAAAAATCTAATCTCCTTTTGTGTGGTTCGGATTTTGTGCCTCTTGAGAGTACTGGAGAAGAAGTTTTTATACAGAGAATAAAACATTGATGTGATAAGGAGGATTCGAATAAGTAAGGTAGTGAGTATTGAGATGGTGAAGCATGATGGAGGAAGTAAAGTTGACTTCCTTAGTAAGGACTAGAATTGGGTTGAATTGGTTCTGGTTTGATTTCTTGATTAGAAACTTACCTATAGAAAGGTTTCAACAAATATAATGATTTTACTTTGTCAATTAAAAGTACATCAATTTCATGACCTAATTGGTGGAATCATTTACAACATTTCGATGAATGAGTTGGCTTAACCTCCATTGTGTTGAACTGATTCCCCATTAATACATTCCATCAAAATATCCTACAAACGCATATGTAGTGAAGTTTCAGAGTTCAATTATTTGAAGTTATTTCTTTTTCTTTTTACCTCCTTGATCTTTAAGCTTTCTCTTCTTATTGTTTTTACAGTTTGCGGAAGTACAATTAGTACAAGCATTATTATATTTGAAACATGGACATCTACTGTTGGCACATTTGACGGTCTTGTTGCATGAGCAACAAGGTGAAAGAGGTGAGCTTTCCTCTTGTTCAGAAAGATTAACATCTGATTGAATTATTGGTTGATGGTCAAGATTTAGTTCTTTCTTGTCAATGGTTACTAAGGAATTGTTGTTGTCTTTTGGAAAAAACAAATCTGAAAAGTTGTTTGGAATAAAGGAATCAATATTTGCGCCAAGCATGTGCAAACACTCAAGTGCTGTTGGTCTTTCTTTTCTATTTGAATTAACCATTTTTTGAAGCATTTCGAATAGATCAGGATGAATTTCATTACAACGGTCTTTAATATTATTAAGATTCATAATGGAATCCATTGAACATCTTCCAACAATTATCTCAATAAAAACTTGTCCAAGCGAATAGATATCCGTTTTTGGATGGATACATCCGTCTCCACCATCTAATTTTTCAGGTGGATTGTATTGTTGTGTCCCTGCTTTGGATTTAATAATTGCACTTCGAGAAGTATCAAAGGAGAGGAATGTACAATCTCCATTCTCTTTCACAAAAAAACGAGCCATTTCAAAATCAATAAAGTTGTAAGTTTTCCTTCCTTGATAATCAAATAAAACAATATTGCTTGGTTTGATATCATTATGAATAATATGTTGTGAATGAACTCTATGCAATTCGAACAATAATTGTTTGAAAGTGTCCAGTTTGTTTTCCATCACTTGATTGATATTCAAAACATTTCCATATAATGAAACTTCCATTATACAATCCTTAATGGTATCAGTACTTCTCTTCTTTAAAATTGGGTCCAAATATACGGTAGGTAAAAAAATAGATGTTTGGAAGCGAGGGGAATAGAAAAAGTTCTGTAATTTTGATGTGGGTTGTCTGAATACTTTAACAATCACTGGATATTGATTGTGTTCTAATTTCCCCATAAATATTTGTTTTTTCATATCTGAAAAACTCTTTTGCTCCTTGTCAATGAAAACAGAAGCTTGTAAGTTTGGTAGTTCATTTGATTCCAGAGTAAATATTAGTGTTTCTCCCTCCTTAACTTCATAGCTAGATGACTTTGTCTCGCTGGTAAGCCCACGTTCAGTTATGTCAGATGCAGATTTCAAATTTGTAATTATTTCACTTTCGTTGAAAGAAGAGGCTTGTAGAATAAATGAGATTAACAAATCATGCTTTTCATGTTCTTGAGCAGTGTTTGGAAAAAGAGGATAGACACCATTGCTGACCAGTTCATAGTGTATATTTTGGTCTACTATTTTGGCATGCATTCCAATAATTTGTACATGGTTTTCATCAAGAAGCAATCCATATGAATACAATTTTTCCAATTCTGGATCCTTTTTTTTTGAGGATATAAATTGCATTAAGGAGCTATGGGCATATCTGAGAATTGCTACCACTTTTATAAAATTGTCATGAATGGCATTTGATACTATCTTGTCTTCGTGTACAAACTTCATCCTAACGAAATCTTGTCCCAAATATGGATTGTCTGTTTGCAACACTGAAACATTGTCTAGTATTTCACTTTTTTGCAACAGCTGAAATATCTTTTCGTGAAATGGTGACTCATCAACGTTAATGCAATTGGAAATTGCCAAGTTTCTTATTTATGTAAAGTATTAACAAAATGTAGATAACTTACGCATTCTTCTTAAATTTGAAGAGTGTTGGCAACAACAGCAACTTGCTAAACCTTATTTGTGACAAATGAAACTCTGATACCTCTCCAGTAGGATAAATGTTTGGTGTAACGAAATGACTGAAGAGTACAGAGAATGAATTCGAATCTGTTTCTAAAATTTTAAACTTCTCCTTCAAACTATTAAACGCCTTGATTGTATTGGTGAAGGCATTTTCTGTTAATTCATTAATAGACAAACATTCATTTCTAAAGTTTGTAATAGTCTGCCTATTATTCATGGCTAGTTGTAAAGTTTCGTCTTTTGTACCAGAAAATGATACATTCAAGTGGTTAATTGCATTGAGCTTCTTTTTGCTCAAATGATTTTTCATCAGTTCGGTTGGGATTTTTTCCATGTTGGGTTGATTGTTTTTCGACCCTTCCTCTTGTTGAATCATTTCCGATATTTCCAAAAATTCTTCATCAAATGATTTTGTCATTGCCAAGAAAGAGTAAGACCAAACTGCCCATATATTTTTTTTAAGTGTTTTAAGCGTACAAGAAGGTTGCCAATGTGATGATGAGGTTGAATATTGTTTAATGTTCCAGCACAATTAAGGGTGCTTAAAGTTGGTTGGTTTCAAGGCGATTTTATTATTGTTTGGTCATGTTGAAAAATCACCTTGAAACCATTTCTATCATTTTGTAATTTGTTTCGCCATTATAATGGTGTCATTATCAAATCTGAATTTCTTAAGTAGTTAGAAACTGTAAAGCAGTGTAAAGTAATAAGGGCCGTTGGTATTCTCCCTGTTCGTTTTGAAATTTCAAGATCTAACTCATCTCACCTATCAAAATCATGAGCAATTTTACAAGTTGTTCATTTGAAGAAGGAGTAACTGAGAAAAAATTATTCCTTTTACTCTTCAACTTCCTCTCTTGGATTTGAGTCCGAGTCTGTGCAATAGTAAATAGTCAAAATTGTCTTTGAAACCATCCAATATTAAACCTCAATTAATTCATAGAGAGAAGGTGGATCTCTTCCTGATGCCTCCTATTTGCAATACTTATATTGAGAAAAAAACAAAAAATCTACCATCAACAACTTCCTTAATTTATAATACTCTGACAATATAGGAGTGAAACAAGAAGAAAACCAATTTCATCATCAACATGCCTTACGATCCAAAAAAGCCACCTCCTCCGCCTCCAAGAGTAAGACCACCACAGGTAACCAGTCCTCCAGTGATTATTGAAGAAGTTGTAGCTGCAAAGAATGCTGTGAGTGAGGAAGAACATTCTAAAAGTCAAACAACAACCACTTCACCACTTAATGTAAAACCACTGCCACCTGTTCCTCCTCAAAAACCATTCCGTCCTCCTCCTAATGTCGAAGAGCCAGTCATTCAAATCGATCCAGAATTTTATGAGGAAGGTAATGATGTTCCTTATTATGATGGAGAGGGGCAGCCACAGGATCAATACTATGAGGGAGAGGATCAACAATATTATGATGAAAATCAACAAGCTTACTATGACGAACAACAATATTATGACGAACAACAACAAGCATACAATTATGATGACCAGCAACAAGATGGTGCTTATGGGTATGAACAACAATATCAAACAGAAGAGCAAACTCAAGAATCTCAACAGGAAGCTTACTATGAAGGAGACGATCAACAAGCATACTATGAAGATCAAACTGTAAATAGTTGTGAAGAAGCAATCATTGAGGAGCCAATTGTTGAGACATCACCTGTATCTCAAA
The DNA here is from genome assembly GCF_000004985.1 of Naegleria gruberi. Lineage (NCBI taxonomy): Eukaryota > Heterolobosea > Eutetramitea > Acrasida > Naegleriidae > Naegleria > Naegleria gruberi. Next base: position 143,768 of record NW_003163278.1, read on the forward strand.
TAGAGGAACCAAATAGACCTCCTCCACCAATACCTGTACATTTGGATATCATTGAAGATTCTCAACCAATAGTTGAAGAAACAGTTGTGGAAGAATCAATAATGGAAGAAGTTGATTCGAAACCTATTGAATCCGACAATATCAACACTGAACAACCACCAATTGAAGATCAAACCACGCCATGTTCAGAATCATCACCACCTGTATCAGAATCAATATTTTCTGTTTTTGACTCCACAACTTTGAATCCACTGCCATCTCTTCCAAAGAAATCCCTGTCTAAGCGTCCACAAAGAAAGGAAAGATCGAGAGAATGTGTTGACCTGGTAAGTCTCAATTTATTTATATGAAATTCTAAAAGTCTTTTGTAGCTCTTTAAAAAGGCAGACACTTTCTTTGAGCAACATGTGGAAATTGATGTGAAAGAATTCAGTAAGGAAGAAGAGATCCCAGAAACCAAAACCACACCAATGAAGCCACAACCAATGTTCATGATGAATCAATCCATGTTGGAAGGAATTAAATTGAAGAAATCTTCCACTCCTATTGTATTAAAGAAAGCTGTTACTGATGAAGATGAATCCTCGGTGAAGAAGGAAGAAACTCCAAAGAAACCTAGTTGGGCCCTTAGAGAAAAGACTCCACTTGCTGAAGAAAAAACAACCCCTCAAGCACCTCCTTGGGCTAGTGCTTTAAAGAAGAAGTCAACCAATGAAACAACTTCTGATGTATCAGCTACTCCAACTAAAACAGAACCTTCAGTTGAAGGAAAGAAGAGTTTATTTGAGAGAAAGTTTAATAGTGATGTAGTTCTCCATCAAGTGGAAAACTTAAACCAACCATTTTTGGATCACCTCATCATCATAGTGCTACCTTACCTGCTGGATTCTCGATATCTAAATTCAAAAAGTCAGAAGAACGAAAGAAACAAGAGGAAGAAACTGAAACCAAGAAGGTTGTTGACGAAACCAATACAGAGGCAAAGAATGAAGAATCCCCAAAATGTGAAGAAACTAAATCAGAAAAGACTGAGGAAAACAAATCCGAAGAAGGTCCATCTGTTGTAGAAAGGGAGAAGGAAGAACCAAAAGATGATCTTTCTCCAGTCATTACTCCAAAGAAGGCAGAAAGTTTCAGATTTGCAACTCTTGGCTCACCAATTTTGAGACAAACAGAGTCACCATTTGTTACAGCAGTTAAAGATGAAGGTGCCAATGATACTTCCACATCAAAAGGTTCCCTTAAGGATAAACTAGCCATGCTTGAAAAGAAACAAGTTGCTCAAGCACCTCCTGCTCAAGTTGATTTTAGATCAGTGTTAAAAAAGAGACCAGCCAATCAATAAATATTACAGTTGTGATGTTTAGGGAATGGTTTACAATGTAATTTCCAAAAAATCTCTAATTGACTCTTGATTATAAAGGAGAATTTGAAGAGACGATATTCCTAAATGATTACAATTCTTATCATGTTGCAGGGCATAGCAGTTCTTAGAACTAGAACTTTCACTTTCCAGTTCACTTGCTGATTCGAAATTGAGTGAACCTTTTTTTCCGTGTGTGAAACTGTCGATCATCAAGGAGAAACTATCAAAAAAAATGTGGCTCCACAAACTGACATTCCTTCTTGCCATTTCCCTTCTCGCAATCACATGCTTAACTTTAATTAACGGACAAGAGCTCACAGTCCAAACTTTACAAGGAAAAGTTAAAGGTTACATGGCAAATTCCAACACAAAAGCTTTCTTAGGTATTCGTTATGCCGAAACTACGGGTGGTAACAATAGATTTAGACCTCCTGTTGAGTTGGCCGATACTTCATCTAGCACAGTTACAAATGCAACCACTTATGGAAATATTTGCATTCAACAAAGTGGTGAAAATGTGTATAGTCAACCAGCAAGTGAAGATTGTTTATTCTTGAATATTTGGACTCCAGCTGATGCATCTGCAACTAATCAATATCCAGTCATGTTTTGGATTCATGGTGGTAATTTTATTTACGGTTCTGGAAATATCTATGCTGGAGATTATTGGGTCAAGTTGAGTCAGGATAATAATGTTCCAGTTGTTGTGGTTACCATTAATTATAGATTGGGTGTGTTTGGATTTATGACTGATTCATTGTTTGGTTCTGAAAATGGCAGAACTAATACTAATTTCGGTTTGTTGGATCAATTGACTGCATTGAAATGGGTCAGAAAGAATATTGCAAATTTTGGTGGTAATCCAAATAAGATTACCATATCAGGAGAATCAGCTGGTGCTGTTTCAAGTGTTATTATGCTTACTAGTCCTCTCCTTTACAACACATCAAGTTCTTATTATACTGATATTAAGGTAAGTTTGTGAAATTGTCAACAAATTGAATTCGAATTGTTTACAAAATATTTTTTTAGGGAGCTATCGTTCAAAGTGGTACTTCTCTCAGGTGGAATATGCAAATTCAACAAAGTACTGCCCAAGGATTTGGCTCCAATTTGAAAACATTCTTTGGATGCACCACAGCAGCATGTTTGAGAGGATTGAGTGCCGATTCTTTGAATATCTATCAACAATACAATACCTCTGACAAATTTTCACCAACAGTTGACAATTATGTTGTCTTGAGGGATATTTTCGATTCGTACGATAGTGGACTCTATAAGAAGGTCAATCTCTTGATTGGTGTCACAAGAAATGAAATGAACGGTTTCACATGTGGAATTCTATCAAATTCCATTTCAGACACTCAAATGAAAGGTGTTTTTACTGGCTATTTTGGACTTTCCAAGATGCAACAATTCTATCCTCAACTTGCAAATTATTACACACAGGCCAATTATGCCAATAATTTGGCTTACTTGAATGATATCTTGAGTAATTCAAATGTTCAATGTAATACTAGATATTTGGCAGCAACTGTTTCACAACAAGTTTACAATACCTATATGTATACTTATGATCATTTCTTTTCATACACTCCTGCTTGTCAGAAGAGTGCCCATGCTATTGAGCTACCATTGCAATTCCCATATCTTTTTGGAATTAGAGGAGCTGTCAAGGTTTACACAATGAATAGTGATGAAGCTGAGCTCTCCAGACAATTGATTGTTTATTGGTCAAACTTTGTTTCTTCAGGAAGTCCAAATAAGAATGCAAAGAATTTAGTCAACTTGAATAATCAAACCTACTGGGAACGTTACACAACCTGCAATGATACTCAAATTATTCTTCAAACAGGAGGAAATGTCTTGAATAATACCATGTATTCGAAAGTTTGCCCATTCTGGAATCCATTCGATGAGGTTCCAACTATTACTTGTAATACCACAAATCCAGGACCTTCTCCACCAACTCCAGAATCCTCTACACAACCAACTCCTCAAACATCATCAAGCAGTCCATCTAAAAACACAACCAATCCAACAACTTCTGGAAAAACAGTTAATGGAACTGTTTCTAATAAGGTCAATGAGGGAATTTCATCACATTCATTCTCTGCTAGTTTATTATTGGCTTGTGTAATGTTCTTCCTATTGTCCTTCATTCAAATAAACTAAGTTGAGCTTTTAATTGTGCTTGTAGTTTTTCCTCTCCATATTTGGGTAGGAAACATTTTCCTCTCTTAATTTGGAGAGGAAACAGAAAATATTTAAAATACAAGATTGAAAGCAAAGTCCAACAATTCAAACAGAAAAAAATCAAATCAAACATGTTTTCTCTCGAAACTCTTTTCGAAATATCACTTTATGGTTTTATTTTCCTTGCAGTCATTGCAGGACTCATGATTTACAACAATGTCTCCAAAGTTAAACATTTGAAAGGTGTCTGGCAGGTTGCCACTCTTCCAATCAAGATTCCATTACTCTCCACCTATGTTTACATGTCAGGTGAGAGAGAGCTATTGAAACATATTGAAGAGAAGGGTGATAAAGAAGCTGGCTATCTTAGAGTTTCAAGTATGTTCCTCAATGAGCTCTATATCACAAATAGAAACATGTTGAAGGAGTTGTACGTTACAAAGGCTCATAATTTTGAGAAACCAGACTATGCCTACTCATTGTTCAATATTTTCGGTGAGAATATCTTGTCAGCTCCAAATACAGATAGATGGAAGAAACATCACAATATATGTTATGCTGCATTTTCATCAAAGAATTTAGATTACATGTCCAAAGTTGCTACCAAAAGTGTGGATATGTTGACTGAACAAAAATGGGATCCTGAAATTACCAAAAATGGAAGTTTTGATTTCAATGCTTTTGCTGATTTCACAGATATCACTGTTGATACTTTAGGAAAGGCAGGATTTGGTGTTTCATTCTCCATTTTCAATGAGGAAGGAACAAGTGAACAAGACATTCAAAAAGGAAGAAAATTGAGAGCTGCCACAGACACTGTCATTTCCTTCGCAACTATTATTAAGAGATTTTTCGAATCCACACCTCAATTGGAGAAGTTATTATTGAAAGTTACTGGAACACAAGAAGCCGTTGATTATTGTAGTGAAGCTCTTGATACACTCATCAAGCAAAGAAGTGAAATGTGCTTGCAAAAAAGAGCTAGAATGTTAACAGACGAAACTGATGACGATTCTGAAAGTTTGGGGGATTTACTTAAGCATGTTAGTTGAGGCAAATATCGAAACCAAAGAATTGACCGATACAGAACTCAAGTCTAATATTATGATCTTTTTGCTTGCTGGAACAGAGACCAGTTCCAATACCTTACAATACGTTGCCTATGAAATGGCAAAACATAGGGAAATCCAATTCAAGATGAGAGATGAAATTGACAGAGTTTTGAATGGAAGATCACCAACATTTGCCGATTATGAGAAATTCGAATATGTAAATGCTGTAATAATGGAAACTTTGAGATTGCACAATATTGTGAGAATTGTTTTCAAGCAAGCATGCAAGAGTAATGTAACTATTGGAGGGTTGAAGATTCCAAAGGGAACTTCTGTCATTCCAATGTTGATTGGTTCCCATTTGAGTGAAAAGAATTGGGAGAAACCAACCGAATTCAAACCAGAAAGATTCTTGTCAAAGGAAGATAAGGACAAACATCAAACCGATTTCACCTTCACTCCATTCAGCATGGGTAATAGAAAATGTGTAAGTTTTCAATTGATTTTTTCATTAATCTTATCAATTATTCCATTAAATTTTCTATTCGAAACAGATTGGATACAAGTTTGCAAGTATTGAAATTTGCATGGTATTAGTCAGGCTCTTACAAAATTATGAATTTGAATTGTTGAATAATGAAGCAATTGATCCAGTCTATGACAGCTATGGAATTACTCACAAACCTGAAAATCTCAAGCTTCGTGTCACTAAAAGACATGACTAAACCCAATTCGAATTCACCAAAACTATTCATATTGTAAATAAAAGAAAATCTTCAATGAACATTAAAAAAACTTGTTTTTTCCATTTAATTCTGGATTGCGCGTTTGGATTACAATCAAACTTTGAAAAAATAAACAAAAAAAAATTCATATGTTGGGCTCATCATCGATCTTCGGATCATCACCAAAGAGAAAGAGAGAAGAAAATGTGGTAGAGCAACAACAACAAGAACAAGATGCTGGCTCATCAGCATCACAACAAGTGGTTGATTCTATTTCTGCTGGCTTGGATGAAGAATCTTTGCAAATTGTTGAATATTTCGAGAAGAGAGATGCTGATCAACAAAAGTTAATTGATGAATTGACGAGGGAGATGGAAGAGTTGAATTTGGAAAAATCGATGGAAACTTTTATGAGTAAATTGATGGGTAAATTGGTATTGGATGAATCCGATGATAAGAAAGCTTCTGCTGTTGCTGCTGTAGTGGATGACAAGAGATTAAAGCAAATCAAGCGTATGCAAGCTGATGAAAATATTGTGTTAAAAGTTGGTGGTAGATTATTCTATTCTACAATCAAGACACTTTCCGGAGAGGGACTTATTCTCGAGAATTCATCAGAAAAGCAACAAAATGATCAACCAGCTGATCTTGACAAGAAGAGTGACAATTTATTCAAAGTCATGTTTTCTTCTACTTTTTCAATTCAATATGTAACTACTGAAAATGGTATCAAAGCAATTAATTTTGAAGATAGAAATCCAGATAACTTTGAATATATACTTGAACATTTGAGAGCGAATGGACGAGTTAAATGTTTAGGCTTGGAAGAATTGAGTTTTGAAAAGTTAACAGGTATCCAAGAGGAATCTCAATTTTTCCTCACTGACAAATTAACAAACTATATTGACAAGCTTTTGTTAAAGAAACAAGAAAACCTTATTGCGGAAAGTATGATATCTGTACCACAATCCTCTACTGCTATTTCCCAATCTGCTAAATCCACTATTGATGCACCAATTCCAATTAAAACCAGTTTACCAGTTGAGTGGTTGGAACAATTCAAAAAGTTTGACCTATCCAACAAGGAAAGAATGTTCGAATTAATTGATACTACCAAAGCTCAAATTAATTTAACAAAGCAACAAATCATTGACTTTTCCAACTCCCTCAGAGATAAATTGGTGCAGTTTATGGATGGTGGTGAAAACAATGAAAGTGATTTGAACATCAAGTTGGATGTTTCAGGTACTTGTTTTAACATTCCATTCAAAATTTTCAAGGTACACAAAGAATTTATTGTGTACGACTTTATCCTTTCTGAAAACTTTGCATTAACTTCAAAGGGAACAATTTTTATTGATAGAAATCCAGAACTATTCCAAATTATCTATAGTTATCTCATCAGTGGAAATTTCAACAATTTCCCTTTATTGACACCATCCAATAAGAAGCGTTTGAAACACGAGGCTCAATTCTATAGACTTAACAAGTTTATCAATGAATATTTTGACGAATGTAGATACCCTGTTGAAACTATTGGTACTGAAAATATCAAGATTAAAGAGCAAGAAGACTATCTAAGAGAGTTATTCGTTAAGGATAGAAGTAATCCAATATTGGAAGATAAGTATTTGTTGTTGGCACCTATTTTTGCCCTGAGACATCAAATTGATGGATTAGCCAAAGACAAGTACAAAATTCCTAACTGTCCAAAATTACTTAACTTTTGTGAAGCACCAAGCTATTCAAGATATGTCTCAGAGCCTGTTATGGTTAAATCCCTTGAATATTTCAAATCTTCATGGAAGTTTGCTACATCTGGTTTATTAGAAGGTCTTGATTGGAATAATGTATTTGCTGCAGGTGGTATGGTTCTTGGTTGTTTATTAGAGGGAAATAATGCTAAATCTTACAAAAAATTTATTTCTACAAGGTATGGTAACCAAAATGATAAATCGAAGCCAACTCTCAGAGAAAAGCAAGACAGTGACGATGAGGAAGAAGGTTTTGAAGAACCAACTGTTGCTCAAGTCACTCAAACAATTAAAGACACCATTGAGACACCCTCCTCAAGTGAATATATGAAATTACCGTACAATTATCAATATTCAGACTACCAGTTTAATCAACTCAGAAATAGGAGCACAATGCCAACAACCTATCAACATCAACAACATACAAGTTTGTATGGAACTCAAAGTATTTTTGGTGCAGTTCAACAAACACCAGCAGCCTTTAGTATTTCAAGTCTTTTGTCAAGTAGCACCACATTGCCTCCAATGACAATGGGAATGCCACTTGCAATGACTATGCCTACTGCTACATATCCAATGCCTACTTTGGGAATGACTATGCCTACTGCCACACCTCCAATGACAATAGGAATGCCACTTACAATGACTATGCCTACTGCAACACCCTCCTCCTCCCTCTTTGGTTCTACAGTTGACTCTCCATCAGCTCCTTTATCTACTCCTCCAACTGAATTCCAAGATTCAGATATCGATCTTTTCCTGTATGCATTGACTCCTGAACAAGCTGAAGACAAACTCCGTCATATCTATCAAGTTATTAAGAATAATTCTGGAAAGGATATTCTTGTTGTAAGAACTCAATTTACTGTAACATTCTACGCCCAAAAAATTATTCAAGTTGTTTTAAGGTTGTACAAATCTCCAGCTGAAATATTATTAGGTTTTGATATTTGTGCTGCTTGGTAAGTATTATATTTTAGTTGTACTAGTTTTTAACTTTTCTAGTGTGGGTTATGATGGTTCTCAAGTATGGTCGAATGCTAGAGCAAGAAGAGCTTTAGCACAACAAACCAATCTCATAGATCCAGACAGAATGTCCACTTCTTATGAAGCCAGACTTTACAAGGTATGTAACGAATATCAAACCAAAATTAATTTTCAAATAGTATGCTCGTCGTGGATTCTCAGTCTCTGTTCCTGGTTATGATCCTGGAAAAATCAAAAATCACTTCCTAATGTTCCCTAGAACATACAGATCACAACATATTGACGTTCATGGTCTGGCAAAAATATTACTGATGGATTACGCTAACAAATCACCAAAAACATCTTACATCCTCTCTGAATTTGAGCGTAATAAGGCATTGGAAAAACAAATTGCAAGAGAAAGGTTATTGAAATATTTCGACAAGGATTTCAAATCAGACTATGATGACATTCCAGTGTATCGTTTATCTAACATCTTTTTTGGAAACGAAAATCAAGGACAATATTTATTTCAAAGGTTCTCCAGAAGGGTTGAATTGTTCCAAAAAATTTCCAAAATTCCAAACTGGAAACCATACTATATATTTGCTTTAAATGATGTTGAAACAATTATTAATGATACATCCAACTCTTCTAATTTAAGTGAAAAGATTCAATGGATACAAATCAACCCAGGTTCCCAAAAAATTGGAAGTTTCAAACCTGTAATGTCAAACTTTTATAGTGACGCCTATAATTATGCTACTACTTTACAGCCAAATAAGACAAGAAAAAAGAGAGTGGGTAAACAAACATACACAGCCATCTGGAGTTGGGAAAAGAATATTTCAGCACATACCTATGAAAACTATAGTATGCTTATTTCTAACAAGATTGAATTAGCCTATAGAAAGTATTGTGATTCCACAAGCTACCTAACATCCTCAACCGCTCCAACAACAGTACCAATTATGGATAATTATCATATTGACTTTACATGCATGCAACAAATTAATAGTTCTGATCCAACCAGAAGAAGAAAAGTCCAAAGACAAGCTCCAATTACTTATACCTCAACTTTTGAGGATGTGCCTGTCAGAGAACTTTCAAGCAAAACTTATTATTAAGTTAGTTTTTCACACACAGCAATAAACCATCTCCAAATTGCATCATTGTTTACAAAACCAAAAAAAATAGCCAACAAAGGAGTGCCATGCTTTCACCACACAACAACAATAAACCCTTCCAACAAAAAATTATTTCATTCATAGGAGATGTACATTCGGGAAAAACAACACTTGTGGGTCGATTTGCTGATCCAGCTGAGAGACAAATTGCAAAGAATATGTTGGCATATCAGACCGATCGATTGGGAGCTTACAGAGTGTATGCATCTCATGTTTCCTCTCCTGAGCGAGAAGGGAGAATTAAAATTGCAATAACTCATAAACAATATAAAGAGGAAAATCAATTAATGTCCCTATTGGATGTATCTACATCACGGAAGAAGAAAATGGACTGTTTGATGAAGGCTATTTGGCTGTCAAATATTTGTGTATTGGTTGTGGATGTAACGGATGGAGTATTTGAAAGGGATTTTAATAATCCAATTGGAAATATAAGAACTCACTTACAAATGGCTGGAGCTGTTGGATTGACCAATTTGATTGTTTGTTTAACAAAATGTGATTTATTGCCAGAGTCTGAATTGAATTCAAGATTGGAGGAAATCAAATCAAAATTGAGTACTTTTTTATTGTGGAAAAATGTTCCTTTCATTCCAGTTTCATGTGTAAAGAATGAAAATATATTCACACCAATTGGTGATGAGTTTTCACAAGGAAAGTCACTCGAGTCTGTATTGAAAGAAATTAATATTGAGCCACGGAAGGAATGGATTGAAAAACCTCTAATGATGGCTATATTGGACAAGTACAAAATTGCTGGCGTTGGAACAGTGGTGGCTGGAAAAATAATTACTGGCAGAGTTCAAGTAGATCAACAAGTTTATTACAGAGATGATTATTCAAACCCATTGAGATCTATTGAAATTGCATTCGAGCCACGTAATGAAGCTATCTGTGGAGAATTTTGTGGAATCAATATCAAACATGTATCTGCGAGAGAGATTGAATCCCATTTCATAGTTCACGATCAGGCATACTTGGAGACTGAAAAACGAGCTGTGGAATCCTTCAGAGCCCTAATCAAGATTATGAATCAACCAAAGAATGGAATTAAGGTTGGATATACTTTCAAACTTTATCATTCTGTGACTAATCAATGTATTTGTAAAATAGAAGATATTATAGCCACTGTAAATCCAAAAACCAATAAGAAAATAGAAGCATATCCAAACAAACTCAAAAAAGGAGACTTTGTAGAAGTAAGATTACGACCAGTCATATCAAAAGAATCCAAAACTTGTTACCTGGAAACATTTGAACGAAATGAAACTCTTGGACGAATCATCTTAATGAATGGAAAGTTAATAATTGGAGTTGGAAAGGTATTAAAAATAAATTAACCAGCTTCCAAAACGATTAATTTTATTCACTCTCAATTAGAATTAGGTGAATGTTCACCCTTTGCTAGTTCCATTAAAAATTGTTGAGATTTGAAATGTTTTGGATCTATTTCTAGAATCTTATTGAGGAAATGTATTGACCTTTCTCTCAACTCATTTGAACCTGTTTCAGTGTACCTGATATAGTATGCCTGAGCTACTGCATAAATAATATTCACATCGCTATCACATTCAATAAGAGAGTCCTCTAGATCTTTAAATCCCAATTCAAAATTTTCCAATGCACAATAACAAAGACCTCTATTCATGTAGGCCATAGATCTATTCTCATTATCATTCAAAATACTATCTGGATTTGTACCATCTCGATATTCATTGATAAGTCTTGAAAAATCCTGAATGGCTAGCTCAGGTTCATCCAAAGATACATGACTCATTCCTTTGAAAAAGTAATTGTCGCTTGCATTTAAAATATCAGAATATTCAGTTGTACCTTCTAATTCTTGAATAGATTTCGTATAGTATTGAATGGCCTCTCTATACTTTCCTTTTTGATAATACAAGCCAGCTATTAAACTATTTCCAAGAATGTGGTTTGGAATGTTTTTAAATTGAGAAGCTTTCCTCCAATATTCCATTGCTTCTTCGCTATTTAAATAATTATTTCGTCCAGCCCCAATCAATGCCATAACATAACATTCCTGATATGAAGACATTGCTCTTCTCGTTTCATCAAGTGAATTTTCATAGAATCGAATAATTATTTGATACTCATGAAAGGCACCCCGCCGATCATTCAAACGTTCATAACAATTGGCAACACGTAATATCACAACCAGTGAAATACAAGCTTCTTTTGCTTGTAAAAAGAATTTCAGAGCTTCTTCATAATTCTTGTTGGCAAATGCTAATGCTCCTTTATCGGAAAGTTCAGTGGCTGCTTTCTTGTCGAAAGTGGAGAAAGATACTTTGGAGATTAATGAAATTCTATTGGAAAATGTCTTGTTCGATTTAATATTCGAACCGAGAAGAGAAAATTTGAAAAATTTAACAGAATTTCTGTGAAATACAAGTAAAGACATGTTTTTTTTGATCTGTTGTTATGTTGATTGATTTTCAAATTGATTATTTTGGAGCTTTGCATCATTAGGTACCTAGTAAACTTTCTTTATGTTTCAGAAATTGTAGCTTGGCAATAGATATGAATCAGTTATTCTTCTAAAACAACAGTTTCATTAGCTGTTTCGTGATTTTTGCTGTGTTCTTCATTGAATACCATTTGCTTCTCAATAAGAGATTTGTAAATACCGTTTGGTAGTCTAATTAACTCTGAATGGTTACCTTTCTCTTCCAAAACACCTTTAACCAAAACACAAATGATATCTGAATTGATAATAGTTGTCAGTCTATGAGCAATACATATAGTAGTACGACCTTTCATCAGAACATCCAATGCTTGCTGAACCAATCTTTCAGATTCACTATCCAATGCAGAAGTTGCCTCATCTAATAAGAGAACTTTTGGGTTTTGCAAAAGAGCACGTGCAATGGCAATACGTTGCTTTTGTCCACCAGATAAGGAAACACGCATAAACTTGGAATACTGATCCCATGGTGGCCTTTCCCTCAGCAACAGTTGTGCCACCATACAGGAAACCCAATGTTACTGTTGCCCATGTAAGTCCAGCAGTAAAGGCAAGAAAAGGTCCATGAACAGACCCCTTAAAAACACCCTGCCTGTTAATCTTGTCCAAATCTTTTTGGAATCGATTCAATTCTGAATATTCTTGTGCCATGGAGCGAATAGTTTTCATTGAAGAAATGATTTCATTGGATACAGCAGAAGAATTTTCAGTCAACTTGTTAATCCTCTTTGTAATAATTGTAGAGATTGTGGACATTACCATATGGGAAATAAAGGTCAAGGGTATCGTTGAGACTAGAATCAAAGACATCGTCCAATTAATGGTCAAAGAAATAACAAACCCAATCACAAACTGACTCAAGTCCTGGCAAAATATAGAGAGGTCTGTAGTGTAGACTTCTTGAATTTTTCCAATATCCTCAGAAAGAATGGATGTGATAGCTCCAATCTTTTTAATGTCAAAGAAACTCATCTCCTGTTTGGAGAGGGCATGCATGTATGCTTTTCTGAGAGATGTTCCTATTCTTGCATGTGATATTTGCAAGAAGAAATCCTGTAACAAGAATGCAACAGCACTACATGCTGATAGAATTCCCAACTTGATGCAAACCTGTGAAACAACAAACTTGCCTTCCTCCACAGATTTGGCTCCAGCCAAGCTGTCAATTAATTCACCTAACATAACAATTAACATTCACATGTAAATGTAACCAACATACCTATGAAGACATTACACAGAATGGGGATTACACCATACCCAACAGCCCCAAGAATTCCAAACAACAGCAACAACAAGTTTCCACCAAAAATTTGTAAAATTTTAAAGTGTGATAATGGAGAAACCTGTGGCTCTCGTTCATCCTTAAATTCAAATTCGTCTTCTTTTGGAGGCATTGTTTTTTTGATTCTGGTAAAATGATTTTCTTCCTCATTCACAATTAATTGGTTTACAACAATGAATCGATTCTGAAATTGAGGGTAGTAGTATTAAATACAATTCAAGAATGTCCGTTTGGTTCTTGTGCGAATAGTTAAACTTGAAATTGAAGAATTCAACCCTCACATTGAATCGAGAATCCTCTTCACCATTAAAAATGAAGTATATTAGAGTTACTAATGATTATCCTATTCCTCATCAGGTCCCAATTCTTCTTCAGCATTAAGTTCTTGGTAGCCCTCAACAAGACTTTCGAAATTTTCTGTCAATTCTGTTATCTCATCAAGTTCCATACCCTCAGAATGAAAATGATGTAACAATGATTTCATTGTTAATATTTCATTGGCTCCATGTTTGATGCGTTCGAGGGATGATTTTAGTCTAGTTGAATTGGATAACATGAATGCTGTAATGTGCATATTGAGTAAATTTGAATTACAAGAGTAGAGAGGTCTATGAAACACAGCCCCAACTTTAAGACCACTCGGATTCCAACTACAAAATTTAAGTGCCCTTTCGTCTTTCAATTTTCTTACTACCGTATTAATTGTTCGCGGTTCTACATAACCTCTGTACAGTAGTGAACTGCACATGGTATAACCTTCAGAAGATTCAATAAAGGGACTGGCCAAGCAATCATATGTGAACATTTCTGTTCCATAGCCATGTGGAACAGTTTTCATTGAGGAATGAATTGGCCCAAATGACGGATACAGAATGTTCATAACTGGATACGGAAAATTGTGTGTAAGATTTTGTAAATCCGTAGAAAGGGGTCCTTCAAATCTATTACAGGCTGTAACATTTGAAATAACCAAGGAAATGAGCTCATTCACACTATCCATTGATGAATAATGAAATTCTTTCTTGCACAAGTTCTCAATAGCTTTGTTTTCCATAAATATTTTTGCATCCCAACCATTAGTTGAATTTCCCATGTAGAGAAATGAATTCAAAGCCTCAATTGGACCATTATCTCCTGCGTTTTCGAAGTCTGGGGAAATAGAAATAGCACATTTGTATGTCTTTGAATAAGATGTATAGATACTATCCATTAACAAGCTCACAAAACCAGATCCTAATCCACCCCCAATTGAGCTAACTATCATGAAGGAAAATGGAGATTCACACTTTTCCACTAGGGACCTAATCCTTTCCATTGCAATCTCCAATAATTTCTTTGAACGAGAAGAGTGTCTTCCATTTGCATAAGTATAAGAGGAAGAATCCAATACAGAGGAAGTTTCACTCACAAACAATGAATTACTTTCCGAGCATTCACTTTCATGGTCTTGAATTAATTTCAATAAATTCTCTCCAGTTGAATCCGATAGTTCTGATATTGTCAAAATAGGTCTTTCCAAATCAATAAACAATGTTCTAGGAACAAATTTTCCATCCTCCTTCTCTCTAAATACATTTAAATATTTCTCATCCTTATCTTGATCATTTTGATAATCCGAATTAAATCGACGCCTCTTCTCTTCCTCTGTAAACTTATCAGGAAAAATACAATGCTCATGCTCTCTTAATAATTGTTCCCAAGCACTTAATCCAATTCTATTTCCAGCACCTCCAACCTGAATACAAATTACACTCATTTTTTTTAATAAATAAAAAATAATATTAATTAATTCATCTACAGTAGAATTACAATTTCATATCGTCAGCAAAATCATCAGATCCACTATTGAGCAGAACTCTAGAATGTATTTTTACATTCTCCATTTGAGAATCATAGAGTTTCAATTTTAAATTTTCATCACCCAAATGATGATCATCACAACGTCATGCGAATGAACTTAAAAAATTTTCATCACCCGAAAAAAAAATTAATTAAAACTTTCCTTCACAGTGAACGCTATGATGTCGGATGAACAATTTATTCAAACTCAAGACTACAAGTCAGTTTTGAAAAAGATCAAAGATAGTCCATATTATAGAAATGCTGCTCAGGGAGATGAAGTATTGATGAGCAAATTGGCTCTCGTTCTCTCCGATAAACAAAAACTGAAGAATTTCTATTTGACTACTGATTGGGCACAAACGGTCATTAATGCTATTTCAACCTATTCGGAAACTTCTCAATCTACAGGGTTGGGAATTTCATCAACTTCTGGAGAGCCATCGTCAGGTAAAAAGGGAATTTTCGATGGAATTTCATCAAAGAGCGAACAAGGTGATATTGCAATTAAAGGTGTTACAACAGCACCAATTGATGTTACGGAAGATGATTCTGATGATGAAGAATTGGATGTGGATTATTTAAATTCTCCAGAACATTTAGAAATTCAAAAATCTCTCATGAATCAAGATCGATTGAGAGTTAAAATTATTGTTTCAGAAATTTGTGAAAGCAAAGGAAAGAAGGCATTCAGACAAATTATGAGTCCTTTACTTGCAAAATCAAGCTTTTTACCAGAATTGGGAATGTTTCACTCGGCTATTTTGATTGGACCTTGGAAATTTGAGTGGATTGATGCCAGTTTGTGTGTTCCTAAAAAGTTGGTAGCTTCTGCTGCCCTTGTTGCATGTGATTTAACAGATGAACTTTCAGTTACTAATTGTGGCATTAATGCTATGGTTGATAATATTGCAGAAGTAATTATCAAGTGGAATACCACTATGGAATACAAGAATAGAGGAGGAGATGGAAAGAAGAGTGGAAATTGTCAAGATTTTGTGGACGATATTTTGGATGCTATTGGAGTGGATAAGAAGGTTATTTATCAAGGAGCTATGGGTGCTTATTTCTCAAGATTGAAGTTGAAAGGAAAGGGTGGTATGAAATTCTTCTTGGAAGATGGTTTCCGTAAAAAGTTTAACATTCCTTCAAATCAAAAGCATGTCAAATTTACAAATCACATTCAATTAGATCAATTTGTACAACAATTATATGATATTGATCCATTATTTGATGAGAATTACCCAAGTGAATTCAAGTTGCTCAAGTCATTTGATCGTGCCTTTTGGTTAAGACATTTGGCAAAGCCATCCATTTCCAAATGGGAACCTCTCAGAGAAGAAACACAAGGATTTGATGGAGTTGAATTCCATTTGAAATGTCCTTTTGGTGATCCAAGAGAAAGTTACTCATTCAGAGAATCATCTGATTAACCTTGTATAGTAAAATTTGTATTATATTCACTGTTATGGAGTTTTCATGCTGTTAAGAAATTGAAAAAAAATTGATAAGTCACAACTAGTTAATCAGCAGTAGATGTTTAGACGCAGTCATCAGAACACCAAAATATTTATTCAAAGACAACATCTTTGGAGATGAGCTCAAACATTGGATCAACACATCTAAGGGTAACAGATTGGTTGGTGAGTAAAGAAACTGCTGGATAAAGAACGCCTGTGATATTTCTAAAGCATTCACCAATGCATTTACCATTCAGATACCAAGAGAGGGTTGCACCAATATTATTCTTTGGATCGACAGCATCTTCAAAAGCTTTCAAGTAGTACTTGACACGAGCCTTGACAATATCTCCCTCATTGAATGGAACGTTATTCCACTGTACGACAGGGTCACATGTGAAGGCTTGCTTATGTTTGAGATGAGTATTGGAATAAAAGTGTAAATTATCACCATTTCCGCCTGCATATCCAAAACCTCCATGTCTATCATATCCTACAAGATTGGTTGGTGTGGATTCCTTGTAAGGGAAGGTTTCGGTTTCCAATCCAATTACAATCCACCAACCATTAGCGTTAGTCTTGTCGAATTTTTCAATCTTAATTTCCACTTCTAAAATTGCAACATCATCAGTGATAATATCCACATCTCCATTTTCAAGATCCAATGGTGAAATGAGAGGAAGTGTCATGTATCCATTCTTTCTCTTTTCAATTTCTGTTGGAATTCTGATTGGAAGGTTAGTTCTCACAGTTTGCCAATGATATGTAATATTATCCTCTCTGTAGACAGTGGCATTGTTATTCTTGAACTTGATATTGTTACCTCTTTCACATGTATCCCAACACAATTTCAAGGCCCAATTAATAAAGAATCTATAATAGGTCTTCCATGACTTGTAATAACATGGTGGTTTTTCACAAACAGTCATGAATCGTTTTTTAATCTCGTTAAGAGGAGTCTGAGAAAAGAATCTTGGACACTTGTCTAATGATTTAGAATTAGTAACATTTTGATATTTTCTCTTGACATAGTAGCTGTATACGTTCATACAAATCTCTTTCCAAAGCATTTCATTCTTTGCGAATTCTCTTTCAAATTCTTTACAAACCAATCCAATACCCAAAGCTAATTCCTTGTGAGTTAGGAATGAGAAAATTTGATAGTACAATTCTGGAATTAGTCTGATAACTTGTTTCTTTGTTCTTGGAGGAGTGCTAGTGTAGTGAGATGGGGAAGCAAAATGTATTGGATTACCTGCAAATGGTAATGAATCAACCATAGTAGTAACTTGATAAGAATGTGGTCTATGTACAGAAACAATTTGGGAGCGAGGTGTTCTAATGATTGGAGAAGAAGTGTTGGAAAATTTGTTATTGTTACTCTTTTTGGTTGGAGTGAGAATAGTTTCAGTATTATTGCCAACTGGTTGTACAGATTCATTGGCCAATTCAATATTTGATCTCTCCAAAGATGCTAATGATGAAGCAACTGGTTGTTGTGGAGGACCAACGAGAATTTCTTCTGCATTCTTTTGAACTTTCTGATTGAGAATTGTTCTAGATGGAATTGCAGTGGCAGGAGGGGTATAGACTTGGTAGGCTCGTTGTTGAGAAGAATCAATATTACTCAAAATAACTCTCTCAATGCTAATAGGTGGTCTGAATGGTTCGTTCGGTGGAACGAAGCAAAATGTATCATTATTGACAATTTGATCAATGCCATCTACTTCTGTTCCTCTTAATGAAATTAATTTTGGCAAAATGTCAGAATTATCACTTCTTCCAATATCATTGAAAGGAGTGTATCTAAACTTGGAGCAAACCATCATTATTAAATCTTCAAAAGAAGTACCAGTTGGATCGAAGGAAACAATCTTTCCATGTTGCAAACTACCATTAGGAAAGATGTGAATCCTCATCATTGGTCTCGAGTACAAGGAAGGATAGTGGTTTTGTTCTATACTGGCATGTTCCATGAAACCATCTCTCTTTGCTGCATAAATTGGTTGTCCTGTGGTCATATTTGCAGCAACAGTGTGAGAGGATGACATGAATGGATGTTGCACATATTGATAGTGTTGATGATCATGATGAGATCTGTGATGTTGTTGAAGAAATTCAAAATCATCCTCATTTTGTTCATACATATCATATTGATCGGAGCATGATGGTTCTGCTAATTGTTGTTGTGATGAATAATTATTAAAGGAAAAGTTTTCATACAAATGTTGTGAAGATGAGTCGGAATATGTATGATCATCTTCCACAGAATTATTACTACTATTGTATCTGACAACGTTATCGAGTGAGGATTTTTTAATCATATTGTTATTATTATTAATAGTTTCTTGAATGTCGGTATTGGAGTTGCTATTCGAATTACAACTCATACTTGATAGAGGCGGAGAGGATGAAAGGTTAGAATAGGAATTCACTTCTCCGAAATATGTATTAGAAATGGATTGAAATTGTTGTTGCTGTTGTCTGGTTAGATGATGAAGGGAGGAGAAATAGTGATTGTTAGCAGCAGCAGAATGAGACATATTTAAAAATCAAACGTGATTACCTTTCTTCTTTTAATAAAAAGTAGAGAAGGAATGTATAATATAAATATATAAATAATACTATCTAGATAGAAAGGAGGAGAACAACATCAATATATATTTACAACAAATAACGTGTGCTGTTCCGTATAGTCTCTATGAGTATACAACAACAACAACAACAAACAACAAAATAACACTCCTAATATCGCGATAGATACGATTCAACAATGTGTATGTTGAGGTGTAGAGTATTAGTAAATGTACAAGGGATTGTGTGGTTTTATTTTTTTGCTGCTTGGAACAAAATACATGGAAAAGGCGAAACGGTCTTTGCAAATTCATTCCTTATTGGATCTTGAGACAGACAAATTTGTGGAGTGAGCATTTTACGTAAAGCTTTACTGTCGAATACATTTGAAGACATTTAACGTTGTTGCTTGTAAGATTATAATGAATGAACGGTTGAGTATTATTCTAAATGTGTTGAAATTGTTACCTTAATAAAAAATTCAAATGATCTATCATGTTTGAGAATTGAAAAACAAGAGAAAGAAGAATCATGACCTATTACAATGTAGAAACACAATGTTCTCTATCTTTATTTTCTTGGGAATGCAAACATGTATTGAGGAGGAACAGCGACTGGGTAATCCAAATCTTGAGCAGCTCTAATTGGCCAGTAAGGATCATTCAAATCTTGTCTTCCAATTAATACTAAATCTGCCTTTCCATCCTTCACTAAATCATTAGCAAATTTAGCTTCCACTATTTTACCAACTGCACCAGTGGCCAATCCATCAACTGATTTCTTGACGCCCTCAGAGAATGGAACTTGATAACCTTGCACAATTCCAATTGGTGAAATTTTGGCTTTGGCATTATTACCACCAGATGAACAGTCCAACAAGTCAACTCCAGAATCACGTAAAACCTTTGCTAGCTCTGTAGTGTCTTTCATGGTCCAGCCCTCTTCACCAACGTATTCATCAGCTGAAACTCTGACAAATAATGGCATTTCAGTTGGAATATTCTCTCTAATTCTTTGAACAATTTCAATCAAGAATCTAATACGATTTTCGAATGATCCACCATAAGCATCAGTTCTTTGATTTGAAGTTGGTGAAAGGAATGAGGAAATTAAATATCCGTGAGCTCCATGAATTTCAATAACATCAAATCCTGCCTTAACAGCTCTCTTAGCAGCATCCACAAATTGTTGAATCACTTCTTGAATTTGTTCAATGGACAATTCTGCAGGAACTTTGTGATTATCATCAAATGCAATTGGAGATGGACCAACAACGTCCCATCCTCCTTCTTCATTTGTCAATGCTTTTCTTCCTAGAGCTTCCCACAATCTTCCAGTTGATGCCTTTCTACCAGCATGACCTATTTGTATTCCGATATGTCCACCCTGTTCGTGTGTAAATTGACAAATTTTAGACAACATGTCAACATGTTCATCTTTGTAAATTCCTAAACATCCTGGTGAAATTCTACCAATATCCGAAACACCAGTGGCTTCTACAATAAATAAACCAGCTCCACCTACAATTCTACTGCCAATATGTTGAACATGCCAGAAATTAGCAAATCCATCAACCGATGAGTACTGACACATTGGGGAGACTACAATACGATTCTTTAAAGTCAATCCTCTAATTTTGAATGGTTGAAAGAGTGGAGGAACAGATGAGATATCTTGTGCTGACATTTTTTTAATGTTTGTTGAATGAATTGAGTGCGACAGAGATTATTGTTGAAAACTATTTATTTCATAGAGAGTTAATGTAAATGCGTCCTTTCTTGTTGTGAAGTTCCAAACTATTAGCAGAGGAAGCATAAATCATCTGATGAGGTTGCACAATTATTATCTTACGACTTTGTGCGTTTCAACAAAGTTTCCGAGACTTTCCGACTAGGTTGAAGATAACAAACTTCCGATACTAAATTATTTATACAAACAATTGCAATTTTACTCAATCATCATGTTGAATATCATGCAAAGATCACACCCCAATCAAAACCTCATTATTCCCTCATCAATTCCATCAACAAAACATTCAATCTTAATACATATTGCAACAAATATTAAATAAATTGAAAAAAATGAAAAACCACAAACACCCATTTATTTTTTGTTGGTAAAATTTGCAGAGCATGAAGGATTTGTTAGTAGATAGACATGTGTTCAGACCACAATCCCGAAATCTCTAACATACCGTAATGGGCAAGTTTCTGGCTTCTGGTGTGGTCTGATATAGTAAGCCGTCTTCAGATTAACGTGATGCTGTCAAGATTTGCATTGCAGGGTCCGTTCTGGTTTCGTTACATCCAACCTTTTGTTTTTTGGATTTAAAATAATTAAAGATGGATTTTAATTATTATTTAATTATTTAAATAAAAATGATTCAACAAGATTTAATTGCTTCGGAACAAGAAAATAACCAAGACAAGATTGAACACGAAGCACCATCTAATAATTCGGTCACAAATTTTGGATTGGAATGTCTGGGAAGGGATTATTACATTTCGGAAAAGTATTGCAAAATCAA
Organism: Naegleria gruberi; assembly: GCF_000004985.1. NCBI lineage: Eukaryota > Heterolobosea > Eutetramitea > Acrasida > Naegleriidae > Naegleria > Naegleria gruberi. The sequence goes on from NW_003163278.1 coordinate 165,181, forward strand.
TGAAGCAAACAATAATTCGGAGAAGAAGATTATCGATTGGAAATCCATTCCTAAATTCGAGAAGAAACCCAAACTCGACTACTTTTACATTCTAAAGGAAATGGAAGATTTTGTAGAGGAATTAGATGAAAAGTGTTCGTTAGAATTCAGCTGCAAATTGGAACAATTTTCAACTCACATCAACATGATTCAAAAAGGACTTGAACGAATCATTCGAACAATGAATGATTTCTTCTCTTTGCATTCCAATTATAAGAGGGGAGATTTGGAAAAGACTTTTAATAATTTAATTCTCATTCTCACTTCACTCACTGACCTCACCAAGGACTATATGAGTGAGAGAATGAAGAGTGATCTGATTGTTTCAAAATATGGTGAGATGGCTTCTAGAAACACTGTAGATTCTGAACAATTACAAGAATCCACTCACTTTCAATTAATTTCCAACATTTTACAAGAACAAGTATTATCTCTTCAATCGAAAATTATGCAATATGGTGAGATTAAAAAGACTCAATTTGAAGTCAATGTTAAGCAATTGCAACGTGTGGACAAGTTGAGATTGTAAATTATTTCTACTGGAACAAATCAAAATCGGAATGTGATGATTGTAATTTTAAATCATTTAATTATATTTAAATCAATTAAAAAAATATGAAGAGAATCATTCCATCATTTAAGAAGGGATTGGAGAAATCTTTTCAATGTGAGCAGTATCGATCATTCCGATTGCAAAATTGTAAATTAAAACCAATAACAACGATAAATTCATTGATGAGGAATGGAAATTACAATTCAATGATGAAGGCTAAATATTTCGGAAGAAGAAATTTTGGAACTGATTCTTCTTCAAGAAGGTTATTGTCTTGGAATAGTTTTAAATTGTGGAGTGCTTGGATATTGCTAGGATTTGGTGTTTTTGTTGGTGTTGATTCGATTTATAGTACATACAAGGTTCAATTTGATAGATTGATGAGGTTTTTTACTTCGGAAGAGATTTTACCTGATGAGAGTTGGGATTCTTCATGTTTTGTTGATAAAAAGACTTTGGAAATGCTCAAATACTTGTTTAACAAGTATTCACATGGAAAGGATGTCATGTCTATTGAAGAGTTGAGAGAATTCTTCAGTCAAGAGCAACAGGATGAATTGCCCAATAATATTAATCGAGATTCCATTGATTTTCAACAATTTATATCAATTTTACTGACCACTTCATTCATGAAACTGGAAGAGTTTGAAGATGACTTACCGTTGTCAGATTATTTAATTTCCTCCTCTCACAATACCTATCTGGAGGGAAATCAGCTTACTAGTGAAAGTTCTAAAAAGGCCTATATTGATTGCCTTAAAGCTAATTGTAGATGTATCGAAAGTAAGTAATATTCATCAATGGAAATAATTTAACTGATCATGTGCGAATAGTTGATTGTTGGGATGGTCCTAATGGAGAACCAATAGTCTATCATGGTTGGACTCTCACCTCAAAGATTACACTCAAGGAAGCACTTGAAGGAATCAAACAATATTCATTCCACACAACTGACTATCCTCTCATCATCTCATTGGAAATTCATTGTAATTTTGATCAACAGAAAAAAATTGCACAACATTTGAAAGATGCATTTGGTGAGAAGATTATTGCTCCATCAGAATTGAGTAATACTGAGCAACTTCCAAAACTTTCTGAATGTAGAGGAAAGGTCTTACTTCAGGGAGAGTTGGCAAAGTTGGAAAACAAATTGAGACAAGTTGAGGTGGATATTGTTTCTGATATATTTTTCGAAAAGAATATTTCACACAATGAATTTGATCCTCCAGAACTTGTATGGGCCAGAAATGTCATTCCAAACATTAATATAGATGAAAAGTTTGTTGTGGAAAAGATGGACGAATCAATGAAGACTCTCGACACAACATTTCCAACCATGCAACCTGATAAGGACAAAATAGGACAGTGGACTAAGGAGCTGTATGACCTCTTATTTTTTAAATCTGTGGTCGATGTACATCATGAATATCCAGAGGAAACTTCTCAAATTCACAAAATGATTAATCTCTCAGAAGGAATGGGACTGACTCATATTATCAAGAAGGGTTCCCATTTTTTCAAACACAATGAAACTCTAATGACTAGAATTTATCCAAAAGCTACAAGAGTATTCTCCACTAACTTTAGTCCAGTAATGTATTGGGCTGCAGGTTGTCAGATTGTATCTCTCAATTATCAATTTTGTGATCAATTTTTGAGAATTAATAATGCTCTCTTCTCATCCAATCCAAGTGGATACGTACCAAAAGCCAAGCTAGACGAAACAACACCATTCAAAAATGTTAAAATTGAAGTAATTGATTTCATTCCAGCCAAGTCAACTCTTCAAAAGGTCAACCAACTTTCCATTGGAGTTATTGAAACAGGTTCTTTATCTGTTTCGAATAAGAAAATATACTCGAACCTTGTCAAGGTATTGAAAGATTCATTGAATGGGGAGACAGCACTCACTTCCAAGCAAACTATTAATGCACCACTGGATGATAAGAAATCTATCATTTCATTTGGACTTTTTAAAAAGAAGAATCCTCTTATTAGACCATTCTCTACATTGTTTAGATTGGGTAATTTTGAATGTGTTGGATATTCATCTCTACTCACTCATCAACTTTTGCCAGGATTCAGATTCCTTCCTATGAGAAATTATGAAGGTCAAATCGTTGGTGGATTTCTTGTACACATTACAAAGCAATCATGAATTTCATAGATTTGAGAGTATTTACTAACCGATCTACAAGTTTTAACCATCATAATGGAAGAGATAACACACAATTGGGAATGTTATTTCATAATTATTTTATGAAAATTATTCGAAAGTAAAGGAAATGAATTCATTTTCCCTTATCATCCATTTAAGGATTTTGGGAGTCGTCATGAGGATTCGAAAATGAAAATCACCATGATTTGGCTGTCATACGAAAGGATGGATTCTATCCACTTGTCACTAATCATTTTTAAAAAAAATGTCGACACTATCAACCGAGTCTTTTTACACAACTCTTGAACAAAAATTCTCTACAGTCTTTTTCTTTCTGAATGGGGTTGTTGCTAACTCATCCAATCCATTCCGAATTTTGATTAATGATGAGGTAAATAATTGCTCTCTGAAAATTTATTTTACCATTTATCCGAAAGTGTGTTTTAAAGCTTGAATCCAACTGTAATAGTGTTGTCTATGCAACACAAGTCGAAGAACCAAGAGTTGGTGGCCATCACTTTATTAGAGTGAAAGCTGATTGGTAAGTTTCTCAAAGTTTAGTTTTCTTTAAACCAAAGAAGTCCATTGTTGAGATCAGGATCAGGTTTATCGAGCCAATACGAAAGATATAATTTGAGTATTAATGGATTCTTTATTTTGATTGATTGTACTGAAGAAATTGGAGGTTCAGATACTGGAATTCGTATCATTCAACAAAAACATGACAATTTTGGACCAAATTATAAGAATTACAAGTTTGGAAATAAGGAGACTGAGAATGCAATTTTAAAAGGTTTATCATCTACCAGAAATTTAATCAAATCCAATTTACCACCTAAACAACTTGAAGAACAATTGAAAAAACTTGAACAATTGTTTAGAAAGGACATTTTGACAAGAGAAGAATTTGAATCTAAATGGAAAATGGTTTACAATCCAGCAAATAGTGGATCAGAAATGACCTATGCCACCACTTCTAATAATCAACAAACTAATACACAGAGTAGTGGCAATATGGATGGCCTCACACAAGATCAATTAGATTTACTTTCCAAGTTGAGAGGGTAAGTATTGTGAAATTCACTTTCTAAATTGTAACATTTGTAATAGATTGATTGGAAGAGGCATTATCACACAGGAAGAGTACAATGCCAAGCTCAATAAGCTGAAAGAAGAAAATCAAAAATCCTCCCCTCCAAAACAACCATCTCTTACTCCAGAACAGAAGCAAATGATTGAAAAATTGGAAAGCCTTTTATCAAAGGGAATTCTCACACAGGAAGAATTCGAAATGAAAAAGAAACAAATTGTTGGAAATAATTCTCAAATCAGCAGCTCTACATCTGGTCAGAAATCTCCAACTGCAGTAGAAACAATTTCATTTGAAAAGTATGCACAACAATATGAAGATTTAAAGTGCATGATGAATGAATCTCAAAAACACCAAATGAGAACTCTTGAAAGATTTGTCAACGATGGAATAATTACACAAGACGAATATGAAATGAAAAAGAAAAAAGTTTTGGGAAATCTTTACACTCCAACAAATTGGATTTATCAAAAGCAACTTTCTGAAAGAGAACAAACCAGTAGCTCTCCATCTTCTCCTTCTACTCCTTCCTCTACAGAATCTCTATCCGAAAGTCAAAAAGAAAGAATTGAAAAATTGAAAATATCAAAGGAGAAGGGAATTTTAACCAATGAAATGTTCGAATCGAGAATGCAACAAATTTTGGATGAAAACAAGCCAGTTCAAGACACTGAAGATTATTCACATCTCACCTCTGATCAACAAAATTATATTGCCAAACTGAAATATTTCAAAAAGATGGGAATTCTTACACCATCCGAATTTGACATTCAAATGGAAAAAATCATTTCAGACCCTGATAGTGTCAAGACCGGTGCTCTAGTTTCTTCACCTCAAACACCTACAAGTAGTTCATCAAATTCCTCTCCAAAAACCCCAACAGACTCCAAGCCATCCACTCCAACCATTATTTCTAACAAGTCAAGTAAGCCATCTACTCCTACTCCTGTCTTTACTTCAGAAGAAGTGGAAACTCCAGTCACTCCAACTGATAGCTCTCAAAAGAATCAACAAACCAATACAGTTCCAAAATTGGAAGAAAAGAAGCCAACCACACCAGTACCTATCGTTGAAACCAAGAAAAAACCATCTTCAGAAAAGATTGTTAAGGAAAGTCCAAAAGAAACAACTCCTAAACAATCATCAACACCAATCAGTAGTGGTGCAGAGCAAGATGAAGAAATTCAAGATCAACTGGAAAGACTCAGATCACTTGTCGATATGGGAATCATCTCAGAGGAAGATTACAAACAAAAGGAAGAAAAGCTCTTGAAGGGAACACCAACCCCTGCATCTCCAGCTGCTACACCAGAAGAATCCAAACCTGTAGTCAATCAACAAGCAACCAATAATCAAGTCAAACAATTGGAAAAGCTCTACAATTCTGGAATTATTTCAAAGGAAGATTTTGAGCAAAAAGTCAACAAAATTCTTGGAAAACCTCAAAATGAGACAACCACCACAAAGGTTGAAAGTCCATCCTCTCCAAGAAACACCTCAAATGTCAAAGATCAAAATGTTAAAGTAGAATTGGCCAAATTGAAGAAACTTTTGGAGAATGGAATCATTGCACAAGAACAATTCGAAATGAAACAATCTAAATTATTGGGCACTTCTCCATCAAGTACCACCACTGAAACTGAATTATCATCAGAACAAGAGGAGCAAATTGCCAAATTGAAATCCTTCCTTGATGAGGGTCTCATAGATCAGGACGATTATCAAGAAGAGTTGAATAAAATCTTGAATAAATAATAACATTATTGAATAAAGAAATATAATATATGATTTATTCCTATTTAAATATCAAAGATTATTGAAAACCTATTAATGTTTGGAACTATGCATTGAAATCGAACATATGAACTCAGTTCCTTGAACTTTTTGTTCAAACCAAAAAAAATGGCTCCACATGCAACTTTATTCTCATCACTTCCCTATGAAATATTCCAACATATTTTATCGTTTGGAGCTGATAGCGAATTGAAAAATCCATCAAGTAGAAATTCAGATATCCGAATGGTTGCCAAATTTCAATCAATTAATAAGAAAATTTCGAATATGAAGGAAATGCAAGATTATTTCAATGCCTTTTGGTGGAAAGTATTCGAAAAGAATTTTGGAATTGGTCAATTATTTGGAAATGATTTGGAGAAACTTCGATTACGAATGATTAAACGAGACGAAATGAAGAGGAAAATTTTATTAGCAAGTTATATCAAATTTAAACTTTACAAACGACCAAAATATGATCCTAATGCACAACAACAACAAGAGGAAGTTAAAATAATAGTGCTTGGGGAAGGAGGAGTGGGTGAGTAATAATAATTCTATTATTCGATTCTAATAGAATTTTATTATGGACCTATTTATTTCACATTTACCATAATTATGAAAATAAGGAAAATCTGCAATAACCATTTTCTTTATTCAGCATATTTTTATTACTGAATACGATCCGACAATTGAGGATACATACAGAAAGTATTTTAGGGTTGATGAAGAGCCAGCCATGGTAGAAATTCTCGATACTGCAGGTGAGTTTTTGTAATGTTTGGCAATAATTATGATTAACTAATTTTGATGATAACTATTAGGACCTGAGGAGTTTTCTAGTAAGTAAATTTAATTAGAAACTCGACTAATATTATGTTAGCATGGAGAGGTAAGAGATTTTATTTGGGATTGTAATATAATTCAATTAATAATACCTCTTAATAGATCAATATATGAGAGTTGGAGATGCATTTGTAATTGTATGTTCTTCAAGTGATGAAAACTCTGTATCAGATATGCGTAGACACGTAGAGAACATGTTACGTTGCAAAGATGTTGAAGTTAATGATAGGCCTGTGGTGTTTGTTTTAAACAAGATGGATTTATTGGTTAGTGCCAATAGAAATGAAACAATTGATCGTTTTAGACAAGAAGTTAATTCAATTGTTTCAGATAATTCATTATTGAACTATTCCATTATTGAATGTAGCGCCAAAAATGGAGAAAACATCGATGCCATATTTGAGGAAACTGTTAGAAAGCAAAGACTTGGTGGAATTGATAATCTTACTTTATTGAAAGGATGCATTGAACAAGACATCTCATACATTGAGGAATGTAAAAAGAGGGTACAAGTCAAAAAGAAGAAATGCTCAATAATGTAAAGAATTAATAATAAATAATTTTTAATTTGGACCTAGTTCATAAACCTTTATTTAATATTTTAGATGGCTACGGCCATATCACGATGAATGCACCTCATCCCGTCCGATTTGAGAAGTTAAGCATCGTCGAGCCACATCAGTACTGAGGTTGGAGACAACTTGGGAACCTGTGGCGCTGTAGTCTTTTGCTCTTATTTGGTTTGCTTACAAGGAATATGATTCCTAAGATGCGTACTTAATCTACTATTTATTACTTTTACATTAGAGAAACAATCCCGATCATTCTTATTAAAAGTGAAATAGATGGATTGTAATTGAATGAACATCTGATCCACAAACACTGAAAATCCAAGTTCGAATGCCTTCCTCACAGCATCGTTCAAACTAACTTTCTTCAAGATAGTGAGAAATCTGTAGTATTGAGTCCAACAATTATTCCAAGAGTATCTCTAATAATTGAAAACCAATCTCCTACTGCATGAAATGTCATCTCATAATTCATTGAAAAACATGGAAGAATATACATGCTCTTATCATTTTTTTTGTATCTTTGGATAAGATCTTGTTTCGAATAGAACTTTCAGATCCACCTGGTATCCAAATTTCCTGTTGCCATTCAATCGTTTGGAATTGTAAATTTTTTGTAAAAGGATTCAAATCCAGAACGCAAACCATGTGGCTTGTTTCCACACCGAACAAATTCACAAAAGTAACACGTTCCAACTCCAGCCTCTCCCACCACACAATAAGTGGAAATTTAAATTCAGTAAAGACAGATCGATAGAAATTTAACAATTTCAATTCTGAACTATTCAAAATATGTGAAATTACATTGAGATCTCCCTTCTCAGGATGATCCTGATTTCCTAATTTTAAGGATAATTTTAACAAGTATAATCGGATGAAATATTTTACATTCCCATATTGGAACATCATGATTTTGATGACAATTAAATGAAATTTTCAACTCAGAACAACAACCAGTTGTAAATTCGGAAATTCTATCAAAAGTAACAATACACAATTTTTTAATTAAATTGTGAAGGCTAAAACATCAATCGGTTGCAAAAATGGAATAATTTCAGCCCAACAATCTTGATGCATTTTTTTTGTAAAGTTTAATTATTGAATTCCAATAATAAATTGGATGTAATTTGATAGACAACTTCTTCCACTACTAGCACCTCCTTGAACCAGATGGTGAAGATGATCTTCCACCACCACTACTTCCAGCTCCACCTCTAGAACCTCCTCCAGAAGATGATCCACCAGCTCCTCTTGAACCTCCACCACCACGTCCTAAAGTGTTGATGTTATTGTTATCCTCAATTAATTCTAATCTTTAGCAATTAAGACAGTGTCATTATTCAAAATGAGACTAATTGACAAGTTCAATGTCTTTTGAGAATAAATATAAAAAAATATTATATAATAAATTAAATTTTATCCGCAATAATTATCACAATTATTTCTTTTCCTTTCCACATAAATTTTTGTGATTTGACCAATCCTGCAATTGGTGTTCTCTGGAACAGTAATATACAGATCTGCATTTAGAGCATTGTTTTAAATTTTGTGTACTATCACAAATAGCACATGCTTTAACTGGTGCCTTGGAAAGCATTTTTGTTTCTTCAAAGGTTCCAAGTTTTGATGTGCCTGTTTGGAAATTATAAGAATAGAAATTAGAATCATCCATCTTGGAAACATTACTACGAAGGGCATTTTGCACACGACGTTTTGCATCTACTTATGAAAAACTGGTTGGATTAAATGATCCTTTTCTTTCAAGGTAATTAGCTGCCTTATTCAAGTGAGACATTATTTCAGAATGGCTATCCTTATCTTTGGCAAATGAGGGATTGTTCTTGAAGAGAGTTCCGTAGTAATATATTTGAATGGCATCAGCATATCGATGAATAGATCCACAATCTTCTGCTGGGCAACAGTTTTCACCATCTTCAACTGTAATAGTTTGATCATTTGAATCCTCAATATTTTCAACTGTGATTTTGTGTCTGAATGAATCTCCCAAATCATACATGTAAAACATTTCATCTCCAGTCTAATTACATTGTAGTAAAAAGTAAAAAACACATACCTTTTCAAGTAAATGGAATAGTTCAACCTTTGTATCATCTGCAGTGTAAATGTTGTGACTAAACTCGTGCATTTTGTCTACAGCTTGACTGTAAATTGGACCAAATACTAGGTCTGGTTGTGGCATTCTTTGATTTTTAGAGTCTTTCTTTTCGAATGGGATTTTTCTAAAATAGTAGGCATGATAGTTTCGGCACCATCCAAGAACAGGTGAAATAACACGATCTTGCAAACTTTGTAGAGTAATAGAACCAGGTAATTTGACTCTTCTCCAAATGTGTGGTCTAAAGTTCAAAACTTGAATTCTCAACTGGTACATTTTGCTTCTGAGATGAGTATTTGGTGAGGCAGTGACTTTCTCCACGAGTTCGTCTGCCTTCCTTTCCAGAACGTCCATTCCACCACTGAACATTAAATTTTGTCTTGCAAACATGAGCTGTTGAACCTGTTCAATACTCAATTCACTCTGATCTTCTCCTTCCACATAATCATCAACTGAACAGAAAATAGATTCCAAACATTTAGCAATTTGGTTGTGAATTTCACCTTTTTGTGCTTTGGAAATTTCTCCAATATCCAATGCAGATTTTAGTGTCTGCACAACAATTTCTCTAATATTCTTGATTAATTCTCTTTCCTGCTTATCATCAAACACCTTGTCGTGATCACCCAATTTTGCAAAACTAACAAAAGCTTCACCATACAAAACATATCCAGGAGCAAAACTTGGTTGATTAATAACACATTCTTGTCCACTATTCAGGGCTTTCAATATAGCCAACCTCTTTTCTTCCTTCTCCGAGAGTTGATCAGCCCTTATCAATGAAGCCTTGCATCTAGCTTCAAGCAGGAAGGCAAGGTCATCCTTGCTGATGGCAGAATACTTTTCTACATTGCTGTTGGAAAATACCTCATCTAACAAAGCTAGCAGGGAATCAACTTGTTCTGGTTTATCCAGTAGAGAAAGTACCTCCTTCTTCTTTTCCAATACATCGGATGAACTTTGTGGTTTGATCGTAACTTTGTATTTGGACATTTTGTTGATTGATAAAAATGATTGAATAATAAACCAAAAAGTTTAGCCTAGTGATGAATCATCAAGCAAAGGTCCTAAAGAAGCTTGTGTTGAAATTGATGAAACAGATATGTCCTGTTAGAAATCCTCCACTTGAAATTTACCAGAGAGCGAATCAATGCATGTTGTTTTTTCGTTTTTTTTTAGAAATTAAATAACGGTTACTATTGGCGTTTGACCTAATTTTCACTTTACAATTAGTTAATACTGAAGAGATTTATAGACAAGGAAGGTAATCCAATGATTGGATTTGCACCTAACAGTATTAATGTAGATGGATGTAATAATTTTACAAAATGTGGATATTGTTGAATGTGAATTGAAAGATGGGACGTTAATTATGGAGTTGTCTTACCACAAAATCAACCTGAGCTATTTCCTGCCTTTGATGTCAGTGATGCAAATTGTATCTTTGAACTAACAACAAAATGGATTGTATAGTTGTTTATGAAATATTTACATGATAATTTTTCATGTATACGAAAAACAAACTGTGTATTATTTTGATGAAAATATTCCAATAATGAATATGACATTGTGAGTTTACTGTTGGAAGTCTGATTTGTTATTGTGATGAGTTGTCATTTACCAATCAAAAAAAAAACAAGAACAACAAATGACCAAGAAGAAAACAGGAATCATGACCAACAACGCACCACCATCATCATCACAAATCAAACAACAAGTGCAAGACACAAAAAACCAAACAAGCCTCCTCAAAAAGCAACTCGACTCTATCGTACAACAATATGAACAACAATTGGCAAATTTGGAAAAGTTAGAAACTGCCTTGAATGAGAAGGATGAACAAGTCAAAAGTAGAGAAATTCAAGTCGCTCAAAGGGAACAATCTGTAAAAGATA